>NW_027137839.1:1119327-1285475 GCF_000149305.1 Rhizopus delemar RA 99-880
CATCTTATTAGCATATTAAAAGCATTTAATCATACTTATGGTCAAGATACAGAAATGATTCCTTGTCCTGCAAAGAACTATACCCCACCAAAGAGAAAAAATGATGATTCATCAAAAGCAATGGCTAAGAAGCGAGTAAGGGTTGTCATTGACAGTGTGTTTTAAATTAAAATAATTCTTTATATGTGGAAAATAAAAATAAATAAGCTTGCTGTTATTCATCATAAGGACCATTTAAAGGCGTTGAAGACCTTGCACTATAATTAAATTGTTTAAGTTGTTTCACTCCACCTTGAAGAGATAGGTTTTCAGGTCCGATCAATGATTGATGTACGTGTTCAATCGACTTGAAATATTTTACAGTCTACAACACAGCTTAGTGTATCTTATTGATTCTAATAATAAAATACCTTAACGTGTAATTCAAGTGTAGCATCTTCATCACATACAATAAGTCCCTTGGGATGCATCTGTATTGCTGACACAGTCCACATATGATTGACTCCTCCTTCAATGCAATTGGCCAATGCAATGGCCTACGTTTAATCGTTAGATTGATTTGTTTAATAATAGAAACCTTACTTTGTGTGCACCAGTGATGATAATCAAGACTTCTCTAGCATCCATCACTGTTCTATTATGATATCATCAGTACAGATTTAATAAGCCAAAGGAAAACATACGCTACACCAACAGTCAAAGCCAGCTTAGGTACTTGAGATACATCCCCATCAAAAAAGCGAGCGTTCGCAATAATCGTTTCATAAGCTAATGTCTTGACTCTTGTTCGAGATGTCAGTGATGATCCTGGCTCATTAAATGCAATATGACCATCAGGACCAATGCCACCCAAAAAGAGTTCAATACCACCCACACGAGCAATATCCATCTCAAACTGCTTACACTCCTCATCCAAATCAGCTGCATTACCGTCCAAGATGTGTACATTGTCTGGGTGTATATCAACATGCATAAAGAGGTGTTTCCACATAAATGAGTGATAGGATTCAGGATGATCACGAGGTAACCCAACGTATTCATCCATATTGAATGTGACAACATGTTTAAAGCTAATTTCTCCTGACTTGTACATCTCCACTAGTTTTTTGTATACACCAACAGGGGATGATCCAGTAGGAAGGCCTAATACGAATGGACGTGTTTCTGAAGGCTTAAATTGATTGATGCGTTCCTTGACATAGTTTGCTATTTAAAGTGAACAAAGTAGTAAAGGATTATCACAAATACTTACCAACATAGCTTGTTACTTCTTCATAATCATCACGAACAATCAATCTCATTTTTATGAATAAAAAAAAAAAAAAAAAGAATAAAGAAAAAAAAAAAAAAAAAGAAAAAAAAAAGGATGCTTTAAATTGTCTTGTAATCAAAAAAAAAAAAAAAAAAAAATAGGTTCAAATAAATTATCCAATCAAAAGCAGTATAAATAAGAGATGAATGGAATGCCGCTTTCAGGGTTTCTTTTTGTATGCAGACCGGTAAAGAAGTCAATGCTTGGCTCAATGAATAATTTGGATTATGTTTTGAAGACTATAGGGCTTGATAGTGTATTGTATCCTATTTTATTTAGATTAAATTAACTAGAATTTAAAATGTACATTGTTCTTATGTAATCAACATGTGCACCCTGAAACACAAACTTATCCTTAAAAAAAAAGACCCTGTAAAATTAATTGTTTATTTCATAGAAGGAAGGATGGTTGATAGGGAAAGCGACTCATTATAACCAATGCTTAATTGCTTTATAGATTGAGATTCCTTATGAAGTTGTTCTAATCTTGAGTCATCCATTATTTTCCAATTAGGTGATGCTTGCTTCTTTAGCCAATTGAAATCTTCAATTTGATCATAGTAATTTATACTGTTGTTATCCTATACTACATATTTAACAAATAATTTTACAAATAGATATCATTCATTTACACTGGACAATTTACCGGTAGAAATACCAGTTGAATCTTCTATAATCGGCCGACTCGTAACATGCATTAGTATTTCCAAGTTACGTGCATCATGTATACGCAACTAGAACGGAGAGAATAAGTATGCACACATACACACATGTATAAAATGATTATATTATTTACTTGATGACAATCCACAACCAGGATAGAATTTGTTATGCCATAAATAAGTACAGAACCGTCAATTGATCCACAAAAGATAACACAGTCTTCAATGTTCTTGATATGTATGGCTGATATCTTTCTATCTGAATCATCCAAAATAATAACAGATTGCTTCAAATTAGATAGTAATATATCAATGCTCTTTTTTTCTATCATCTTTTCACTCAGGCGTAAAACAGCATTGGATTGGTCTTTTAATAGTACAGTTGCCTCAGACAATAGTTCTTCTTTATTATCAGCAATAAGTTCATCTTCTTTCAAGTCGGGCTGTTTTAGTGCTGGTGTAGACGAAGAAGACGCCTTTTTTTTATTACGTGACTTGAATGAAAACTTTGCTTTGGGTGTCAGTTCTGTCTTTTGCTTTTCTAATCTTTCACTTAATTCTTTTAATTGCTGTATAAATATTATTTAGTGTAGTTCTTTTTAATAACAAATCAAATAATGGTTTAATTACCATAGAAAACTGACGCTCATCATAAGAAGGTATAAACGTGAGTGATTCCGTGATACGTTTTTCTAGATTATTTATCTTTTGAAGTATCGTATCAAAGTGAGAGGGTAAATCCGTTTTGGGTAAAGAAGTCGAGGTTGTCAAGAGATCATCAATCTCTAATAAGCTTATTCTTTTAATATAAATTAACGGAATCTTTTTATTACAAATTACTTGAATATTCTGCCTTAAATTGTTGCCAAAAATCACTGGCTGCTTCCGTTGCTGCCATCCTTTTACAAAGGAAGGAATAATTAAATTAAGCCACTGAGTTTTTATTATTTTATTTTGTTGGTTTCACTTGTCCTGTCGTCTCAAATAATTTTATAGCTTCAAACAGAGAATCTTCAGGTATACGATGTTGCATTAAAAATTTATTGTTTAGATGGACAACAGGAATATCGAACATGTATTTATCTCTAAACTCTTTTGGGCACTCTTCTTTATGAATGTCAAGTACTGTTAAAGAAAAAGGTGTCTACTTGCGCTTTAGCCTTTTAGGTCTATTCAATTAAGTATGTATACCTTCTTTTGTACATTGAGTATTGCTGATTTTGCGGTTGTACATAAAGAGCAAGTACTCGAGCTAAATAGTGTAAGTGCTACTTTTCTTGTTGTCATTTTAAGAGAGAGAACGAAAAAAAAAAAAAAAAAAAAAAGACAAACTTTTTTTGAGTGAAATTTATTTTAATTTATGAAATCAATCATAATGATGCCATTCATTATTTTATTTGGTATATAGAATAACAGGTCGAGAAAATCCTAAGATAATAATTAGTATAGATTTAATACTTTAACTATATGACTACCTTTATCTTCATTGCTTGGAATACCCAAATCAGTAAAGGATTTGAACCCAACTTCATTTAATAAATAATCTTTATAATGCTCTGGCCTAAACTGAAGATCCTCGTCCGCATCTAAAGAGGGCTAAAATCAAAATTGTCAACTTCTTCATTTGTATATCATGTAGGTACTTTACATCAACATGCTTTGCCCTTCTTTGAAAAGTTTTAAATTCTTGAGCTTCTAAAACGAATACACCCCCCACCTTTAAAGAGTCATGTATTTTTTTAAAAAAAGATTTCAACCCTTTATCACCTCCATGAATATGAATCCATTTAGTTATACTTAAACTAAAGTTAACGGAATTATAAATTTGCATATGAGGGACATAATGAAAACTTACGCTAATATTGTATCATACTTTTCTTTTTCTACTCGTTCTTTTGTCCAATCAACAGCTTTGAAGCTCACATTATAAGGAAAAGTTGTTGATCTAAAGTCGGGTGGAGCATTCATTGGCAAGAAGCCAAACATATGCGTCATTGAAAGTGGGAAATGGTGAGACGCTAACGTCAAATCAAAAGGTTCCTCAGAATCATCTCCTTGAGGATTGCTTAATGAATAAACAAGTCTAACGTTATTTTCTGCCTTTTTTATCAATGATTCATCAATATCAACGCCATGAATATGTTTAGGTTGTTTCTTTTTAGCTAAATTATATAATAGTGAGTTGTATTTATCTCAGCTGTATTAATATGTTTACCAAGAGCAACAGTGATGTTTCCTGAATTACAACCAATGTCCAGAACACACTTATCTTTAAATAAGGCAGAATCAAGCAAGTCAATACGAGGATCAATGTTACATTTAGCTTTGGGTAATCGTCGAGCTCTTTTGCATATTTTGTTAGCTTTAAGTTGTATGTTTACATGAAAAACTAACGTGTAATACGCGTTGTAGTTGCCATATGCTTTTTCAGAAAGCTTTTCGATTATTTCTTCTTTGTGGTACGTGTCCTCTTTTATATTTGTTCCTTCTTTTACTTTATTATAGTTTGCTTTCTTTTGTGGAAAGCCTTGTTCTTCTGATGATGAGTTTGATCGCTTCATTTGTAAATAAAAACAAAAGAAAAGAAAAAGTCCGCATATAAAAAAATTATTTTTAGTCCTGCAAACAAGGGCCTGTCATTTCTTTTTTTCTTTTTTTTTTTTTTGTTCCTGAAATGAGTTTATTGAGGAATTTTTTTAGATTAACAACAAGACCTTCAAAAAGACATCTGAAAGTACTTGGAATAGAAACCTCTTGTGATGACACTGCCGCAGCTATTGTTACTTCTGATCGTCAAATTCTTGCCGAAGTGGTTCGAGGTCAGCAAGAATTGCATGAACCTATGGGTGGTATTGTACCCATGTTAGCCTCTTCAAGTCATTGTCGAAATTTGCCCGGTGTGATTACCGAAACGCTTGAAAGGGCTCGTTTAACTGTTCAAGATCTGGATGCTATTGCAGTTACAAGAGGTCCAGGTTTGCCTCCCTGCCTTCCAGTAGGTCTGAACGCTGCAAAATCACTTGCAGCTGTGCTGAAAAAGCCGTTAATAGGCGTTCATCATATGGTAAATATATAAATAATATTAATATGAGAATAAGTTGCTCATACATTCATTTAATTGACAGGAAGCTCATGCATTAACAGCCAGACTTACAACACCTAACGTAGCCAATCAGCCCTATCCTCCATTTCCTTTCATGACACTACTCATCTCTGGTGGACATACACTCTTACTGACTGCAAACGATGTGGGTGATTATAATCAACTAGCAGCCACTATGGATGACGCTGTAGGTGAGGCTATTGATAAGGCTTCAAGATATTTAAAGTTAGATTGGATCAAAGGTAGAAGGGGTGGTCCCGGTGCTGCTCTTGAAAAGGCAGCCTTGGATGGTGATCCAGATCGATTTGGATCGCGCTTGCCCACACCACTTTCTCAACCACATAAAAAGAAGGACCTGAAATTTAGTTTTGCCGGTTTGAAATCGGCTATGGGCCGACTAGTAGAGGATCCCTTGATTGATCTTGGTAACGCACAAGATGTGAGTGATTTGGCGGCAGCATTTCAAATGACTTGTATCAATCATTTGGAACAAAAAATCACCCTGGCATTAGAACAAGAGGTAGTGAAAAATAAGAAACCTTTGACTGCTCTCGTAGTCAGTGGTGGTGTCGCAAGTAACAAGACATTTAGAAAACGGTAACTCTAAAAAAAAAAAGAAAAAATACTGGCAGTGGGCTTGTCTTGACCTTTTTATCTTTTAGATTGGAAGTTTTAGCAAATGCCTATGATCTACCACTGATATGCCCTCCACCTCAATTGTGCACAGATAACGGTGTCATGATAGCTTGGGCAGGGCTTGAACGACTTCAAGCTGGCCTTATAGATGATTATACTATCACGGCAAACCCTGTATGGCCACTTGAATCTTTAAAGAACAATTAATAGAATCAGCTCCAATTTGTACATAGTCTAATACAATGTTTATAATACATCATACATCCTTGCTTTATTTTCTGTATGTAACTCTCGGCAATAAAAATGTCGTATTACATAAATCTTTTCGTTTTATGCTTTTTGGTTTTTTTCTTTCGATCAATACTCAAGAAGGATGCAAAATAACTTAAACATACTTTAGCAACCCCAAAGAAATGCACATAGTATATGTGGAAGAAGAAACGGCAACAAGTGAAAGAGTGAATAACCGGAGTATAATTAATGCATGTCGTCATCACAATGGCACACTGGGAAAATCCCTTTTTCTTGTTTTTTCTTTAGCTACATTACCTTAGGATTCTCCCAGATGTCTTTCGCAGGCTATTTCTTTGGTAATGTGGATGAACAAGGAAGGCTTGAAAGTGATTTAGATGATGTAAAGCTTTAAGGGAGAGTTTTTTTTCTATTTTTTCTTAATGTTTCTTGGTAGGAACTGAAAGAAACTCTTTCAACCGTTGATGCAGGTGTTATTTCCAAAATTTTTAGTGATAATACATTTGGTTTAGAACATGCAAAAGCAACTGGTGATGAGGATGAGGAAGAGGATGAGGAAGAATTATATACTCGGCCCTCTACTATTCCTACAGTCCATTCGTCTGATGCTGTTGATTATTCAGATTTTAATGAAGTTGTACCTGATGATCCCATGTTTTCTGATAAATATTTCAAGCGGGGCATGGGCATTGTTCAAAAAGTCATGCCTCGTTCTCGACTTTCTTTAGTGACGGATAACTATGATGAAGAAGAGGAAGAAAAACAACTGAAAATTAAGCAAGAGTATGAACCCGTAGCACTGTCTGATGCTTTAAATAAAAACAGTAGCCTGTCAATGACTGCAGAAGAGTTTAAAAGACAAGACGGTCAACAAGTTTTAGATGTTCATCAATTATTTCCTGGGTTTGAGAAGGACAAAATTTTAAATTTCTCAGATTTATTCATGACACGGATACAAAGGCCACCAAAACTTCAAACCAACAAAAGAGGTTAGCATAAAAAAGGATTATCAAAGCTTAAGTTTACATATGGCTATAGTGATTTTTGGGGACAGCTATGAGTACGAAGTTCATCGCGATGATAGGACACTTTTTATAAGAACAAGTAAATGGGAACGTCTTCGTCTTGAGCAAACAAAACAATCCACAAAACGTAGAAGAATTGAAAAATTAAATGAAGATAGCAAAATTGGTACAAATGAAAGCGATGATGATGAGGACAGTTATGTAGACAGTTTGGCTGACAGAGTAAGAAGGATTTATTATATAAGAAAAGGTGTAGCTTTATTTATATGTTTTCTGTCCGCAGTCTTATATTGCAGAGCCTCCAGACAGCATTTTCAATAACGACAGAGCTTTTCATTCGGTTGCAATTGATAGATGGGAGGACGATATTATTTGGGATAATGATGATAATGAAATACTGTAAGTTATAGGATGAGAATACACTGATTTAACACTAAGGCTCATACATGTAATTTTTTAGAGACATAAAAGACAAGGATCAGACAACTGTTATAAATAAACATTTGAATATGGAATTAGAAGAAGACAGTTGGCTACAGGCTATTATCTGGGATAAAGAAAAAATTGACGCTGAGACAATGAAGATATCGTTAGACTTGAATGATCCAAACATGCTGTTTGATGTAGAAGAAGTCGAAGCTACTAAAGAACTATTGATTCAACCTAAGCATGTCAAAAAAGGTAGAAAGCCTATACCGAGGCCTTTACCAAAGATTCAAGTGTATCATGTCGAAATTGAACCTCATAACAAACTGCCTTTGAACCGCTTCAATTTGTCTAATGATAAACACTATGAAACACATCTGGCGGGCCGACTTGTTCGTGTTCGACAAACATTCGGTCAGTTGATTGTACAGCATGCATTACCAGCATTGAAGTTACATCCAGCTTTTTATAAAACAAAATTATCAAAAGCAGAATTACGGTCATTTCATAGACCGCTTATTCAATTACCATCAAATACAGATATCCATTTTTCTAGAATGAAAGTTAGCAAAAAGAAAAGAGATAAAAAGAAGGGATATATCGATCCAATTCGAACCACTAAAGATTTAACTCTAAAAGACAGCACACCATTTGTTCTGATGGAATACTCTGAAGAAAATCCTCCAATTATATCCAATATAGGCATGGGAACATTAGTGGTCAACTATTACCGTAAAACTGAACCAAAAGACGAGTTTGTGCCTAGTGCTGACATTGGAGAGCCGTTTGTTCTTGATATTGGAGATACATCACCCTTTATGAACTTTGGTAATGTCGAGCCTGGGCAAACAATCTCCGTGTATTACAATAACTTGATCCGTGCGCCTATATTTAGACATGAAGTTAAACGTACTGATTTTTTACTATTAAAGAGTACCTATAAGTCCCAAACAAAGTACTATCTACGTGAAATTCCTGCCATATTTACTATTGGTCAATCTTACCCTGTACAGGAAGTACCTGGCCCACATTCACGAAAGGTGACAACAATCATCAAAAGTCGGTTGCAAGTAGCCGCCTACCGTCTTATCAAACGCAGTCCATCACACAGACTTAAAATGGGAAGACTCGCACAGAAATTCCCAGAGTATTCAGATATACAAATTAGACAGCGCCTTAAAGAATTTTTAGAGTTTCATCGAAGGAATAAGGATGGTGGTGGTGGGTACTGGAAGACGCGCGGTGGCTCTGATCCACCAGATGAGGAAGATCTTCGTAAGATGGTCACACCAGAGATGATTTGTCTGTATGAAAGTATGCTGGTAGGCGAACGACATCTTCAAGATCTTGGTTATGGTGACATGAATGATGAAGATGAGGCTGGTGAAGGAGAATCTAATTTAGAAGTCGAGCAGCAGTTGGCACCTTGGTTTTCAACAAGAAACTTTATTAATGCTACGCAAGGTAAAGCCATGTTAAAACTTTATGGTGCAGGTGATCCTACCGGACGAGGCGAGGGCTTTAGTTTTATTCGTGTATCAATGAAAGATATTTTCTTGCGTGCTGGTGAATCAGCAGAAGAAAAATTGGGTAAAAACATGCTTTATAAAATTAATCAAAGACTCACTTTCTGTGTATATTAGCTCAAATCAAAGCTCGACCAAAAAGTGCCCACAGATATAACGTTGCTGAACAGCAGCAAATATATAGAGAAGAGATTGCTCGTATATGGAAAACACAGTTAGACTCACTAAGTAACCGAATCGAACCTGAGCTTTCTGATCACGAAGAAGAAAAAGATACATATCAAGTTGATAGTCCTTCAACAGTAAGTACTAAATTCTTTTTATAGAAATAGGATATAGCCTAACATTTGAATTTATACAGTCTGATTACGACTGGCATCGTAGCGGATCTTTAACACCTTATTACTATCGCAACAAGTCTGAAAGGGGAACATCAGAAATTGATGACTACGATGATGATGTCTCTGTTACTGGTAGTCTAACGTCTAGCTATCATGTCAATAATCAAAACAAATATTTAATCATTCGACGGCTGATAGCCCAAAAGAATGGCGAAAAATCCTGGCAGCAGGAGGTTGTACGTGATCCGGTGGTAATTAAATCATATCTAAGACAAAGACAAATGATCGAAGAGGAGGCTACAAGGTATATGGATAAAATACTTAAAGCATCCATTTGCTAACATTAATCACTAGTACTGAAGCGCTTGAGCCTACAGATGATTCTGAAAAGAACGCACGTATGAAGAAGCGAATTCAAGATCAGTTAGCTAAATTAAAACGCGTTGCTGAGAGAAGACGACAACGACAATTGGCCAAACAAGCAGCTCTGGCAGAAAATCCTGTTCTTGGTCTTATCAGAGGAAAGCGTGAAGGGGCAATGGTAAACATAATTCTTTTTATACGAAAATAGATTAAATTTCTTTTTCTTTTTAGCGCCGTTGTGGTAATTGTGGTCAGCTTGGACATATGAAGACAAATAAGAATTGTCCCAATTTTCATTTAGTGAATGATCCTACTCACAACCTAACCGAATTACTACTTCCACTTCCGATTAATTTACCTAATGCGACACCTCCGTCCCAATCATCACCCAATATAAATGAGATCGCTGGTCTCTAAATACCTTTTGTTTAATTCAAATATCAAATTATTTTTTATGTATAAATAATCATCTTTGACTATTGTATCAGACAAGTTATCTTTGCTATGAATGTCAAATTTACTTTAATTTACTTTCCCCAATAAATTTGGTTAAATAGCAGACTTTATTAAAGAAAAGACCTATTGACTACAAGGTGTTTACAAAGCAGTTCGCCTAGACAAGTTCATTTACAATGCATGGGAAGTAAATATATAAACTTCATTGAAATCAAGAATAAAGGAATAAAAATAAGGAGCGAGAAATAAAGTGTGGCCACAATTTACAACTAGAACTTTTGAGTCATTGGAGAAGTTGAGGAATAAGAGGATTTGTGTTACTAAAATCTGTATTATGCTGCAAGCTACCAATTTTAAAAAAGATGGAACATATAGCTGGCCAGTGATAGAACAGGCATTGCTGATTATGAAGGCTAGATAAGCATCATTAAGCTATGGTTCTTAATCAATATTTGAACGTTAGAAACACTGTATATTATGACACTATCCATAAAAATTTAACGAGCAATCATTCTACGTGTATCTAGCTAGCCAATTGAATTTATCTGGGCGAACTGCTTTGTAAATACCTTGCGGTCAGCAGGTTTTTTCTTTAATAAAGTCTGGCCAAATTCATTGGGGAAAAAATATTATGCAAATTTATTTTTGTAATTCTTGAATACTATACAATTTAGTAAAGATATACTTCAAAAAGGAGAATATATGTAACACAAGGGTATGAACATTAGTTACAAGCGTCTTGCGTAGCGAAATATATTGTGGTTTCCACCTAATACCAACGATTGAACTTTTAGCTGTCATAATATTTAGAGGCAGTTCCATAAAGAAAAAGAAAAAGATGAATTGACGGCATTTTTTATTACTGTTGTCGTATGTGCTATCTTTGTCTTTTGACAACATATTGTCACTACTAGAGTGGAGTTAAATCCATGAAATAACTTTATCTATAGACTTATACTATATGATATGATGAATAATGACCAAATGGTTCAGTACTTTATAACATAATGTCTTGATGATTGAATTACAAATTTTGTCCTACTTAGACATTATGAAGAAAGTACCATTTCCGTTGCAATACTACAAAGCTAATGATATGTGTGCATACAACCAGTTGCTCAGTTACATTGCGCTCCACAGTAAAAGGTGGAGAATGATAGTGTGATAAAAAAAAATCGTCTACAAAAGGAGTCTGCATCGTCTAATTTGTTTTGTTCACTTGTCTCAAAAAAATTTGGTGTTCGTCTCTTTTAAGGTGTCTAATTTGTTTTATTATTTGGAGAAAGAAGTATTCAATGTATTTCCTCGTAAATTAATAATTTCTTTGCAAAATAAAGTTTAAAAAACTAATGGAAAGACACGTAACAAAGATGGTGAGTTTTTCTCTATTTTTCGTATGTTTAAAGAAAATGGAACATAGATAAAAGTTGTATTCTGTTTACAATCATGATAAGAATAGGATTGTAGCAGATCAACTCTTACAAAAAAAAAAAAAAAAAAAAATACGTAAAATAAAGGATTTCGTCAAAAATATGAAAGTAGTCCTTTTCATTCTCAAAAATTTTATTTTTCTAATTTCTTTTCTGCACTTTATATAAATATATATATCGCCATGAACACCAACAACAAAAGACGTCTTTCTAATGACGCGTCAGAACTTCCAAACAAGAAGCCTACTACAGTTGGAAAAAAGCAAGTGTCGCTTTTATCCATGTTCAAACCTGTGCCAACAACGGACGACAATAAAAAGAAAGCTAAAGAAAACGTTAGCAAGGACGCTGACAAAGATCCACAAGAATTCTTCAAGAATGTTGATAAAGAAACACTTGAATTGTTAGATTTAGAAATGAAGACAATGAATAAGGAATGGCTCAAAGTACTTGCACCCGAAATGGTAAAACCTTACTTTCTTAAGGTAAAAATAGAAAACAACCTATTTTACTGCTAAAATTAACACGCAATGGTAAATAGTTGAAGAAATACTTGAAAGCAGAGGCTGAAGGAAAAAAGACTATTTTTCCTCCTTGTAAGAAATTTCATATAAAGAGAAAAAAAGAAGAAAGGATTGATTAATTTTTTCCATTAGTGAGTCAAGTCTATAGCTGGTCCAATTATACACCTGTTTCCAATGTGAAGGTGGTTATTTTAGGACAAGATCCTTATCATAACATTAATCAAGCCCACGGATTGTGTTTTTCTGTCATCAAGGGTGTGAGAATACCACCATCTTTGGTGAATATGTACAAAGCACTTCAAAAAGATTATCCAGACTTTGTTGTTCCGAATCACGGGTAAGAAACATTACAACTGACTAGTATATCGCTTTAATCTTATAAAAAAAAAGTTATTTAGAAAACTGGGCTAAACAAGGTGTTTTATTATTAAATACTTCACTCACTGTAGAAGCGCATAAAGCAGGAAGTCATGCTAATCAAGGATGGGAACCATTTACAGGTAAAAAGCAAAGCATTTTTTTTTTGTATAAAAAAGTACTTAATAATTTATAGATGCCATCATACAATATTTGAATGAGAAGAAATCACATATTGTGTTCATGTTGTGGGGCTCTCATGCACAAAAGAAGGGTGCTAAAATTAACAAATCTGTAAGTTTATTTTGCATACATTATGCGTGAGACTAATTATTTTCAAATAGAAACATTTGGTTTTGAAAAGCGTTCATCCTTCTCCACTTTCAGCTCATAAAGGATTCTTCGATTGCGGACATTTTAAAAAAGCAAATGAATACTTGAATGAAAATGCAAGGGATACCATAAACTGGAACTGCTTATAAAAAGGCATTTTTGTCACTATTGAATAAAAATTGCGCTTATGTAAATAAGTTTTGCGCATTTTCCTTCATTTGATACATGTATATGAAGCGAGCTTCACATCTATTTTAAAATGTATAAATTTATTTCTTTTTTGTAGAACAAATTTAACTGGTGTGCTCATATAGCAAATCTTTGATTGTGTGTTGCAATGTTGATGTAGTCATTTTTGTTCGTTTGAAGCAAGTCACAAGAAAGAAAAAAAATTCAAAAGCTTGAATTGTTTCCCTCTCCCCTCCTTTATTTTTTTACAAATTAAAAGGAAATGGCCAGTATTGATACCGAGGCACTTCACTCTGTTCAGTTAGATGGCTTGGTAAAACTTTTTTTTTTGCTGATTTATTAAAAAAAAAAGGGAATTTATACATTATTATTTTAGGTCGTTTTAAAGATCATTAAGCACTGTCGAGAGTCTTATCCGAATGATGTCACTGGCCAACTTCTCGGATTAGACGACAAAGGCATTATGGAAGTTACCAACTGCTTCCCATTTCCCTCTGACGGTGATGAAGATACTAGCGGTAAAATAGAATATATGATTTAACAAAGAACAAAAAAGAATTAACGATGAAAGAAATTATAGCACAATATCAACTTGACATGATGCGTTGTCTTCGTGCTGCAAATGTTGATAATAACACTGTAGGCTGGTATCGCTCTGCTCATTTAGGCAACTTTGTAGATCTTAATTTGATTGAAACACAATACAGCTATCAAAATTCTCTTAGCTCTCAATCTATTGTTCTTATTCACGACGTTTCAAAAAGTGCAGCTCAAGGCAATTTGAGTATCAGAGCTTTCCGCTTAACAGATGCTTTTATGAAGACTTATGAAACTAAAAAATTCACAACTGAAAGGTAAAAAAAAAAAAAAAAAAAAAAAAAAAAAGAGAATTGAATTTGATTATTTAATGTATATAATTAGTCTTGCTCAAGCAAAGTTATCATTTACAAACATTTTCGAAGAGTTACCTGTTCAAATTTACAACTCACATTATGTCACCTTAATGCTTCACAATATTGAGATGCCCAAGTTAAATGCTGATCGTCTCGGCTATCTATCTACTTTTACCTCTAGCAAAAAGACACAAATCGAATTAGAAGAAGCAAGACCTTTAGCACCCAATTTTGATGTGCTTGATTTAGAGTTAGACCCTTTTATGCAAAAGAATTTGCATTACTTGCTAGATTGTGCAGAACTTCAACACCAAGAGCAGTATAATTATCAATATTGGAAGAAGGCTGTTGCTCGTGAGCAAGCCAAGATCCAGAGCTGGTTAATCAAGAGAGTAAAAAAAAAAAAAAAGAGAGAGAGAGAGAAAGAAATGAACGGACAAGAATAAAATAACTGACAAATGTGTTTTTATATAGAAACAAGAGAATGCTGAGCGTGCAGAAAAAGGACAGGATCCTTTACCTGAAGATGAAGTCAAAACATTATTTAAACTCCCCCTTGAACCTAGTCGTCTGGATTCCATGATTTTAAATGCACAAATGCATAACTTTACAAAGCAACTCAATCAATTTGCTGGTCCTAGTCTTACTAGATTGTATAGTATTCAAGAATTACAAAAATAAATTTGCATAATATTTTTTCCCCAATGAATTTGGCCAGACTTTATTAAAGAAAAAACCTGCTGACCGCAAGGTATTTACAAAGCAGTTCGCCCAGATAAATTCAATTGGCTAGCTAGATACACGTAGAATGATTGCTCGTTAAATTTTTATGGATAGTGTCATAATATACAGTGTTTCTAACGTTCAAATATTGATTAAGAACCATAGCTTAATGATGCTTATCTAGCCTTCATAATCAGCAATGCCTGTTCTATCACTGGCCAGCTATATGTTCCATCTTTTTTAAAATTGGTAGCTTGCAGCATAATACAGATTTTAGTAACACAAATCCTCTTATTCCTCAACTTCTCCAATGACTCAAAAGTTCTAGTTGTAAATTGTGGCCACACTTTATTTCTCGCTCCTTATTTTTATTCCTTTATTCTTGATTTCAATGAAGTTTATATATTTACTTCCCATGCATTGTAAATGAACTTGTCTAGGCGAACTGCTTTGTAAACACCTTGTAGTCAATAGGTCTTTTCTTTAATAAAGTCTGCTATTTAACCAAATTTATTGGGGAAAGTAAATTAAAGTAAATTTGACATTCATAGCAAAGATAACTTGTCTGATACAATAGTCAAAGATGATTATTTATACATAAAAAATAATTTGATATTTGAATTAAACAAAAGGTATTTAGAGACCAGCGATCTCATTTATATTGGGTGATGATTGGGACGGAGGTGTCGCATTAGGTAAATTAATCGGAAATGGAAGTACCAAGACAGTGGAAGAATTCTCATCATTGTAATTTAAAAGAAATTATTTATGCTCATCTCCAAGAATACGACGTCGTCCTGATTTTCATTTTTCGAAAGTACAAGATATCAGAATTTTTATAATAACGTTTGACCCATCTCTGAGTTGCACGAATATGAATACCTAATTGTTTACATAATACGTAACAATATGACTTTTATTAATTTTTTTGAGTTTGACTGTTTTGACTACTAGTTATAATCAATGTATTATTCGTAAGGATTGTTCAAGTTTCACTGTTTATATTACACTATAGTTCACATATTTGTTATTTATTACTCGTAAGGGTTATTGTTTAAAGTAATGTTGGTTTCGCGATGGAACCATTTCCCGTCATCCAACATGATCCACCCATTTTCATCCGCATCAGAATCGGAAACATCATTTTCTTCCACATTGGATTTGGGAGAAGGGGTATCTCTTGATCCCTCTGTATTTGAAAGGTCAAACACAGAACAGAAGCGGTCGTTGTTGATAGGGCTGTAATACGTTGGTTTGATTAAGCCAATTAATGAATGGGCCAGCAGTTTACGTTGTTGCGTGTTGTAATCAAAGTCAATGGACGAGATTCTTCTTTTTCTTGATATGGTGGCTGATTCATATAGTTTTGCATTATCACATAAAAAGTCAACAAAACGAAACACATTTTTTAATCCATCAATAAAATCACTTAAATGCAGCAAGCAGACGGGGAAGTAAATCTTGAATACAGGTATAGCAACATACAGGCCGGTATTTGTCGAATAAATGAAAATCACTTGTGCGCATAGTCCTTTGATTTGAATGGCATGTCCAACCGCTTTCTGGGCATTGCTTTCCACAATCACTGCTTTAAGAATACCGTCCAAGACATCCTTTCCTTCCCAAAGCAGTTTTGATTTATCGTGAAGAATTTTTGCTTTATCTGCTGTTTCTCTCGCGACTTCGCCGGCACCAACATCATATTCTTTCCCGTCTAAATCAAAGATGAATCGGATATCCACTTTGAAGGCTTTGATGTTTTTTTTATCATCGTATTGGAGCACTAGACAGTTGTCTTTTGATGTGCAGATATATTCCAATAGATCTATATGATACTGTGAGTGATTTGATTAGAATTAAGTGTTCTACGTTTATTACCTTGAGTGTTTCCATGCACTTGGTTCAAAAGCGTCAATTGAGCATTTTTTCCATTCGTGTCGCGGGATGTAATAGTATCATTTGTTCGCGATGATGTAGTGACAAGTACTTTATCCACAAGCAACGCGTCATACAATTTGTTGACCATTTTTTGAATCAAACCCACTCTCGCTTCCTGATGTTCCTGGCCTGGAGACTTTCTGGCGTATCCAATGACTGTGAAGTTATTTTTCTTGAGGTTCTTGACATATGCCTAGTACTTTGGCAGATGCTCCGTAATTGATAAAGTAATGCCATTCAAATATTTATTTTTTAATGTCCATAAGACTCGATATCGAACCTTTGAACCGTTTTGATCCTTCAATACTTTTCGTTCCTGTTCTTGGTTCATGTATAAAACTTTCTTGGTGCTTCACCACTTTATGAAAGATAACAATGATTTCTCATCAAATCTAGTTGTATATACATAAAGAAAAAATATCCCTGGATAAGACTTTCTTTTTTATGTAAAGTGATTCGTTCCATGGCTCAGTTGGGGACATACACTTGATTCAGAAACTGAACAATCTGAGCATCGTGCACTATTTAATAGTATTAATAACTAATATATCTTCCTTCTAATATAGTTTCATGACTATCGCAATTACTATGAGCAAGTAATGGTAGTTAAAAGCTGAAAAAAAGTTTTGTGCAGCAGTTTTGTCTGTTACTGTATATATATCGTGGTTTAAATTCATGTACAATTTTTGATCATTTTATAGTATATTATACAAGCTAGGAACAGGCTAAACTAATAATTAGAAATAGTAATCATCTATTCTGTCGAGTTGATCATGAATCTGTCCTAATTCTTTATCCGTATCATGTCTATAAATACTCTCACTTTTTACATGTAGAATTTAATATATTCAATCTTAGTTATCTTAACTTAATAAAGAAATACCAAGTTCTAACAGTATTTCTTTATCTTTGTTGTTATACTATTTTTTACCTAAAACTCCCCTATCCTAAACACAATGGAGTGCACCACAGTGCTGACATACTTTGTCCATACGACCTGGTGACCACGAGGTGAATCTGCTCAATTCTGATATATAAGCCAAAGACTTTCTAGCTACCGAAGTTCTTGTGCTTTGAGTACCATAGTGGTTTACTCGTCGTGCCTATAATATATAAGTTAGATAAATACTTTTATGTTTCGGTCAAAATAAGTTATTACACGACAGTTCTCGCAAGTTCTATAACGATTAGGGTTAGGCATATGCACTCTACAACCACTACAGTGACGAGGTTCGTTAGTTTCAGACATAGCAGTAATAAAAGTTTTACAGAAATAAAGAAAAAGAGGGAAAGGTTAAAAATTTAGCTCTCTGCCAAAGAAGCAGCCATTTTTTTTACATCGTGGTTTAAATTCATGTACAATTTTTGATCATTTTATAGTATATTATATAGATAGATTCATGAACTAGAAATAACCTTGCGTTTTCTTTCAAAGATTTCATTAATTTTGAATTTTTAAAGAAGTCTTTTTGTCACTCCTCAATAACTACAAGGCAGACAAGCAGAAAGCTTCGACAAAATCAAGGACTTACAAAGGGCTAGTACTCAACTATCGACACCAGTGCTGTTCGTACGAGCCAGTTAATACGAAGTATACTAATCAGATAGCCTCTTATGAGGTGATAAAATCATCACTGCTTATCTGAATGGGGTAAAATTTAGAGGTACGATATACACAGATGACATAGGTGTGTCGCTGTAAAGCAAAACTATGATACGAAGAAGAAAGGTGACAGCAGTGGCGGAAAGTCAAAGTCTATTGAGGAAGATGAATTCCAATAGTTTTAGAAGTCGGGAAAAGAAGATTTATTGGCTGGCGTTGGCAAATATGCATTAGTGGGTCCTGGCCGTCGAGACTTGTTTTATTGTATGCATGAAAAGAGCACAGTTGAAAATAAAATGATTTACCGATGTACAAGCAGCCAGAAAGCAATCGAAATTAAATTCAGAAAATTCAGGAAGCTCAGGAACAACTTGAAGAGAGACGAAGTGATTGCAGCCGAGCTTTCCCTGTCGCATTTCAAACCTTCAACTGTCAGCAAAAACAGGTTTGTCGAGTATCTTCAAGAATGAACCAAAGTCATCCCAGTCATGAAAGCGTACTGCTTAAATGAAGACCGCCCTGCAGAAGATCAGCATGCCGGTGGTTTCTTACCCTTTAGTAAACGGAGCTCTCAAGTTTTATTAATCAGCAACAAGTTGAAAAACGGCTGGCCAAGAAGCTTATAGGGAAGTTTGGGAAGTGATGCTATCTTAATACCTGGATAACTGGTCGACAGGAAATGTAAAGTATCATGAAACCATTAGAGGCGTCGGAAAGAGAAGAATACTAGCCAAAGAAGGCTTCCAGGTGTACCTCCTTGACGAGTTCCAGACATCTAGTCCGTGTCTTTCTTGCCAGAACGGTAAAGTTGAAACGTTTAAAAAAGTACAGAACCCTAGACTATATCAAAGAGAAAAGTATCCCATTGTAGATCGTTATGTCCTTTTAAGGTAAATGCTTTTTATATGCAATTAAAAGAAAAAAAAAAAGCTTTTATAATTTCTACTCAGGTGCAAAAACCAACAATGTTTAAAGGTTGTGACCAGTACAATAGAAGCTACTGCTAAAATTCCTCTTCATCGCCTTATGAATCGTGATATGACTGCTACATTAAACTTTAGACACATCCTTTTCAGTCTACGTGCAAATGGTGAAAGACCAGAACGTTTCTGCAGCTCAAAAAAACCTCACTTCACTGGCTCTAAAAGAAAAAATATACTATGATCATCAACTAGCACTAATCGATCGACGAAAAGACCAAATAATCTTTTGTAGTTACCGCTGCATTAATCCCAGATACAGTGTAAGTCTTTGAACAATCGTCTAATTTGTTTTGTTTATTTGTCTCAAAAAATTTGGTGTTCGTCTCTTTTATCTTTTAAAGTGTCTTGTTTATTTTATTAAATTGTCTTATTTTAGGTTAAAGCACTGTAGTTTAAACTCAACTGACCTCGTCGTCGACCTCGTCTTTTCTTTTGTACCTTTTTCAAACGACAAAACATTTGCTGTTTTTTCTCCCTCGATTGTCTTGCTCTTTATTTTCTTGAACATGAACGTTATTACCAGAGAACAAGCAATATGTATGTTTTTTTGCGAGGAATATAACGAAAATAATGTCGAAAAATTAACTAAAGAAGCTGACGATTTTGTAAATGGTGAAATATGTTATACAGATGATCCAACATAGCCGATTATACAAAGCAAAAGGACAATGAACCAAAATCCTTTTTTATACCGCAAGTATCAAGCCAGACAAGAAGTAGCCAACGAAAATACAATTGAGAAAGAAAGGCAACAGCTTATCAGTAAAGGACAAGTTATTTGCACATATCAGATATTTCACTAAACGCCAGTTTTTTATTAGATAATTATGCAGGACTTGTGCAATTTCTCAACACAGTCTTTGTTTCTGTTGATCCACATAATGATGAGGTGTATGATGGGCAATCGTGTTCAATGAACGATGTTCTAACATATGTTTGGAATTATTCGCATTTGCTACAAGACAAAAGCCCAGTTGGCTTTGGAAGATGGTGCTCCGGAAAAAATATTGATTTTATTCACGCTACTGTCAAAAGAAGAAAAGTCAATGAAGAAGCCACAATCTCCGTTCGATTGTTGTATGTACTGAAAGAAAAATATATTGGTAAGGCACTTGATCTTTTTTATTTTCATTCATTTATTCATACAACATGTGATAGCAAATGTTGTAAAGTTTATTGTCGAACAATTACCTTTATACCAACAGACTATTCAGTCTTTCAAAAATGACGGGTATAGCGTCATCGGCTACGCTAGAAAATCCCGGTCAAAGGAAACAAATGAGACACGAACAAAGTTGCTGAACATGATGTGCAAGAAGCTGAAGATGCGCTCAATGGTTGAAAAGGTTTTCGTGTCTTTTAAGACAAGCACAAATGATCCAATCATGAACAGGGATCTAGATGATGACAAGAAGGTATTGGAGGAAATCGATGCTGATGGAAATACACAAGGTAAAAACGCTATAATACGTAGTTTTTTACGCACACCACTAATGTTAAAGTTTCCAGATATGTTGAAATATGTCTTGTGACGTTAACTTTTGCAGGCCTCACAACAAATGAAGATGATCTTTTGACCTTCTTGAGGTAAGCTTGAAAATATAATTCAATGAAAATGGTTTGTAAGTCTTCTTATAAAATTGATAACCCCAAAATAGATCTGAAATACTAGGATTCTTTTTAGAAGAAAGAAAGGTGTCCTTTATTAAAATGTATTCTTTGTGTATATTTATATATTCTATTTCAAGGAGCTTGATCATAATTTCTTTGTCTTGAGATGCAGAATAATCTGGACTTCTTTTGGCTTGGGTTTTGGGTTGGGATCGACGCTTTAAAGGTTTGCTTGCGCATTCTATATTTGGAAGGTCTATCCTATTGTATTTCCATTGAGTCATCTCTATATTTAGTTTCTATTTCTTTGTTCATAGAATTGATACTGACAAGTGGCCTATGTGTAAACATGTTGTACAAACATGTATATAATGTAGCTACAATACATATTAAGTGAGTTCAATTTTTTAACAGCTACGAATTTCGATTTAAGGGCATGTTCTATTTAAGGGTGGATATTCCGACAATTTTGGCTACCCTTAAATAGAGCGACTACCGTATTCAATAATTATTGAATGTTGCATAACATGGCATTAATTTCTCCAGATTAGTAATTTTTACACTTTTACAACAGATAAAATTCAGATATAGACATCAGCAGCTCAGTACGAAGGCTCTCAATATCATGCTGAGCTTTTTTTTTCTTTTTTTTTTCTAGCTGTTCACACAAAACTATCATTTTACCTTTGATTAAGCACTTGCTTAAAATGAAGATATGCACACATATTATATCAGCATAAGAGGAATAATAAAAAGGATCATTAATTGTATAAGAGCAATGAATTGCTGAAATCTACATGATATACAAGGAATTAGTGCCAAAATAAGAATTATTAATATCAATTATAGTGTATTTGTACGACTTAGCTGAGAATCTATTCCTAGAGTCTTTAATGCCGCAGATATGACATTGCCAATCAATTATGTAACTGCTCATCGTAACGGGTTATATGGCTACATAAATGGCTACAAGGTTTGCTTCTTTAAAGCCTAATGACTCAAATTGAAAAAAAAAGAAAGTTGACGTGGATATGATACAAATTTGAGATCAATGTCCAACTCACAGTAACATTTTAGGATTTTAATGGATTATGCACATTGTATTAGACCACTTCGGTGAAGCGGTCGTAAAAGAATGATTGAAACGTGTTTATACTTACTTTGAACTAGATACTAGACAGTTGCATGCTAATGTATTCGGATTTAATAATAATAGCTCACTTAGCTAGGCGATGTTCAGGAACAAATTCCTTTCTAAAATTATAAAGCACAGTAAGCATTGATATATGATCATTTACTTTATATTTAATAGCTTTCAAATTGATTTCTCAATCGAACACTCTGAGATATCAATCGCAATTCTACTTCACATTTGCTAAACTATTTTTTATTTATTTAATTTGAAGGAAGAAAGCTATACCTTTAATGGCATAAACGGTAGAATGTGACTTGTCAAACTTATTTATCCAAAAAGCAGCAGTGAGGGAAATTTAGAAAAAAAAAAGCCCCTTTTTATTAAACAGAATAAAAATGGGCTTACCAGTATGGAAACCGAAAAGAAGATCTTTGGATGAAATACAAGAAGATATTCGTAAGCAACACCAATCATTATATGGAAGAAATATAGGACAGCTATCAACTACAGAAAGAATACCAGTCATTACAAGTCATAATAGTAATGTCTCAACATCTACTGAATTTGCTCCTTTTCAGACTCACAATCGTATATCAAGACGACGTAATATAATGGCTTCCTCGTTCACGGATATAAGACAGAATCAAAGCTCATCTGATAGCTCACCTATTCAGCAGGATGAACTTGATCATAGAATCGAGCAGTTTATCTCGGAAAAAAGAGATTTACTAGAGCAATTGCAAGTAACTGGATTTCTTCTAGAGCAATTTCTAACAGCAAGAACAAGGCTTGGAGCAGATACTGCAAATGTTCCAGAATTCATTACTCAAGGTTCATATTGAAAATTTACAAATGAGCAAGAAAAACTTACATTTAGCTTGCTTTTTTAGATTTGCCAAATATTCTAGAGTCAGCAGCGACGTTAGCTGCCATGTCGCCATCAGAACTCGTTTTCCCTTTTTCTTCGTCTGATGTTAATACGAATATGTACGGTCAGTCTATGGTCGAAGCCCTTTTAAGTATACCACCTTACTCTACCCAAATTCAAGATGTTGAGACAAACATTCTTTCAGCACATAGACGCATTAGACGACAACTAAGATCATTGGCTACTGCAAGACAGAGTCGTCGACAATCATCGACATTATCTTCTGCTTCATCTTCACCCTCTCGTTCATCACCGCCTTTCCACTCATCATCATCATCACCTTTTCGTTCACTATCAGCACGTCGACGAGATAATATTTCTCGCAGGATTCGTTTTGCTGATAGAGAGGCTTCCCCGTAAATATCTGTATGCTTATATGTTTTTCTCTTTCTTTTCTGTTGAAATGATAACTATCATTATTATACTTTCCTTATTTTGTAGTACATTCTTTTTTTTTATCATAAATGATTATAAAATTTAATATGCTGAACCAGTAAAGCAAATAATCACATCCATTACTGTTGACTTTCTTTAATAATGTATGACAAACAGTTTATGAAAAGCACGGGCTTCGTTTAATAGTATCACTAAAAAAGTTGCACGGATCACGTTTGACAATAGGTTGAAACTCCTGGGGGGTTTTTTTTTCTTTTTTTTTCCTTTGTACTCAAATATAGCATAAAATGAAATACTGTTTTTTGCTATTTTCTATTATACTTTAGAATAAAGTTCTTTCTACTTATTCAACAAGTTCAGCATAGCTCTGTCCTCGTTTAAATTAGTAGATTAGTCTGTTTATAAAGGGTATGCTGCCTTTTTTTTTTTTTTTTTTTTTTTTACAGATCATCGGAATACAAAAAAAGAGTAAATGCAAAATTGCTTATTATTTCATTTGTAGTCGTTTATATGGTTCCATAAAAGACATTCCTCTCACTGAACATTGATCGTAATGTGAGAATGATTATTTATAAGAATTGAACTGAATCGAATGAATGGCTTAAATGTGAATTATAGGCTCTTTATAAAGGAAAGCAAAATGAGAAGATAGCATTGCAGAATTAAATTTTTTGGTAGAAGACACCTGTTTTATAATTTACTGCTGCATATGGCTATTTGTTTAATTGTGTTATATAACTTACACAAAAAATAGCGTATTACTTGTAGGTTGAATGTACATATTTTTTGATCTTTGGACTTGGGTAAAACAATTGCTTTTAAATATGATTAAAGAAATCAATATAGGATAAAGGTGTACTTCTTCATTTATTAGCAATATTTATCAGTTTGTTTTATCGTTTATATATAAAATTAAGCAATGTTATTGGGTTGACCAGGCCAAGCAGGTTCATTGGAGCCATCAAATTCACCATAGAATCTGTTTGTTTCAATTACACGATGCTGAGTACCTCCAATAGGAGCATTGCATTCAGGACACTTTGATATTTCGGTTGCACCGCCGCAATCACCAACATAATAAGGATGCTTGTTTGGACAAACAAACCATCTACCACCAACTATACTGTGCATTTCAGTGTTTATAACTTCTTCATTCATTGCCTGGATGATTTGATCTCTTTCATGCTGTGTCAAGATCTGCCTCTGTTTTTCAAGTTGAGCTTTGATTTTGTTGACTAGAGCAACCTCATTCTTGATATATGTGTTATATCTTCCAGCGGTATAAATATTTTTCTTGCAATGAGGACATTCCCACAGTTTAATAGCAGTATGTTCTCCACTTGTGACTTGATAATTAAAGTAAGAATCCAAGGACGCAACAGAAAAAACTATACAAGTAGTTTAAAACAAGCACATTCTAACAGTACATAATAATTACCACAGCCACAATCAGGTAACATATATACACTTTCATTTGCATCGAATTCGCTCACTTTTCTAAGAGAAATTGAGCACTTTTTATCTGGATTACAGACCACACAAGGCGGACATGGTTCGCCACATAAACCAGGGCATTGATGCCTACAAATTGTGAGAAAAGGTAACAAAAAAAACTTTTGTCCAACTTACGAGCAATCAAAGATCTCTCGGCAAGGAGCGTTACATGGTGGTCGATCACATATCTATAATATCATTAGTTGTTAAGAAGAAGAAGAAAAGCAAGCTTACCTCATAGCATCTTTTCAAGCACTTGAAATGCTTACATTGATAGGAGCATGGACTAACACATTTGACACATTCTTCAAAGCAAGCACGACTACATTCATATCCATGTAAGCATGAATAGCCACACTTCTCTAAGCATCTTTGAGTATGATCATCTGCTTTTGCACAACCTATAAATAGTCATTAAGAATCAAGTAAAATCATTTAATTGCAGCTGAAAAAAAAAAAAAAAAAAAAAAAAAGAACGTATACAAACCATTAGCACAGCGATGACCACAAATAAGTTCTTTTGAACAATTAGCTGGACAATATTGTCGTTCGTGAGAATGATCCATTCCACACTATTTACTTTTTAGTATATCATTTTCTTTCTTTCGCTTTAAACTAGTTACCAATTCTTGACAAACATGCTGTCCACATTCATAAAACTGATTACACACCTCTGTACAAAGAACTTCTGTACCACACCTTGCTTCGCCGCTGTGGCCACATCGAAGTACAATCGTATGTCTTTCTTGACATACAATAGCATTAAGATTTTGGGTCTCAAAACATTTGACATATGCATTGTGACCGCATGATAGCGTAGCTTCTACAGGTTCAGTACATTTTGTCTTATGTATGTTTGGTATATCGCAACATTGACCTGTATATTTATGCCCACAATCTAGCTCAATCGTACATTCTTCAGTGCAGGGAGGGCAATGACCATTAGCCGAGCATTCGTAACATTTGTTGAGACAAGGATGTGTACAATGACTAGGACGGATACGATTACAGGACTCATGACACACAACCTCCTTGTGGCTTCCGTGGTGACATTCTTCAGGACATACGTGACCATCAGCCATCAGTGCTTTACAAGGTTGATTACAACCACCATTCTTGATTCGTTCAAATTCTAGCCAAAAGCCAACAGCTAATGATGTTTTGTGCTTGTGACAAGTCAGGATAATTTGGTGTCCATATAAACCAATCTCATGCATATACTGACTAAACTTATTCCAGCGAGGGTGAACCGCGTCTTGATTTGGTTTGCCAACAATGTAAACACCATACTTTGCACGTGTAAGAGCAATAGATAGATTATCTTCGAGACATTTTGAGCCTCCAGGAGTCGCAGTACTGACGATTGTGAACCAGTATTCACGACCTGGATGCTGATCAATCCTGCTTACTTTAATTTTTTCTAAACTCGATTTAAACACAGTGCGTCTCGGAACCTCGTTTTTCAAACAGTTACTGATCAAATCTTTTTGTACATCGCATACTGTGAGTACAGCAAGTTTGGCGTTGGTTGGATAAGGTTGTTGGCTTATATATGTAGCGAGATGAGCAATAAACTGAGCTTCATCAATATCAGCTTGAGTGATGGAGGCTGAATACAAGTGTGTATAGTCTGTACGAAGAGTTTTTGGAGAGCGAGATGATTGATAATCAATATAAAACATACGCTGCGTAAGACCATAAAGAACGTTCTGCCTATTGTCTCTCATATTTTCATTACAAGTTGCAAGTGGAGCAGTGATTAGTAGAGATGATTCTTGGTCCTTGTTACTATTGAACTTGTTCAATACATTGGCCACATCAGAATGCATACGCCACTGTTCTTCCAGACGTACCACTTCACTAGACGAATTCTTCTTCCAGCGTTCAAAAAGCGAAACATCAACATTTCGAGGATCCCCCTTAAGGAGATGATTAGAGACAGTCGGGCGAGATGAGGCCTCGGTGTTTCCAAAAAGAACGAGGTGCTCAACGCGTGGACCAAAGATGCATGGTGCAAGAGTAGATTCCAATATTTCTGATGCTTCATCCACAATAACACAGCGTGGCCACAAATGACTTAACCATGATTGATGGGCCGCAGCAAAGTCAGCTGTTATACCAATAACGCGATTGAAGCGGGCAACATAGGTCCATCTTTGCACTATCAGATCATCAAGCACTTGAGCATCTTTCACCTGCTCCTTCAAAAGATCTTGGATATCGGCATCAACAAATTCAATAAGTATATTTGCCAAGCTATCAACAATACTAGACTTTTCCTTGCTCGAGATATCCCAAATATCTTTCTCTTTAAATTGCCTCCAATGACCCAAAAGGCTTTGACGAAGATCGCTGCCTGAACGACGAGAGGATTCAAATGGCCAATTTGTCGCATCTATAATAGCTGAAAGCTTGGCGGGATTACTGGATATCCAGCGATGCCTGTTTCGGAAAAAGGTAGATTCAATCATAGGAAGGACGCCATTACCTGCTGAAATAGTTTGATTGAGCTGGAGATTGTTAATGCTATCAAATAGAGCCTCCTGATATCTAGCACTTGCGACTTGTTCATCATTGACAAACCAAGATTGCCATAACTCCACATTACTGTTTGGAAATCGACCATGCTTATTACAGAAGCCTTTTTGAAGTTGGGTCAAATAAGAAGGAGGGATAGTAGAGGCCATAATACCAGGAAAATGAGCTGCAATCTCATAACGTTTTTTACATAACAAATCCAATTTGGTTTGTAAATATGCAATTCTACGTTCTAATCTTTGGTACTGACGATAATCATTATCCGCAACACCAGGTATCGTCATTTTAGTGGCCTGTTTGCCGCGATTAAGGCTGTCTGCCTTGAGATCGTATCCAAAACGAACTGTATCATGTATCTTATTGGCAACCAGGATGAGAATACGGTCCAATGTAGATTGTGACTTTGCGATGATTAATAATGGCTGGCGGAACTGACCAACTGATAATGCTTGACTCATTAGCAAGGCTAATTTTCCAGCAAGGTATGTTTTACCAGTACCTGGTGCTCCAGCAATAGCAGCTACTCTATGTGTCAGTGCATACTTGATTGCCTTTAATTGACTAGGAGAAACCTCATAAGGAGACGAGCGTCTGGTAGGAGACATAGCAGTCCATTGCTGTTGCTCTGGCACATTAATCCATACGTCTTTATCTGGCCTTGCTTTGAAAGTCGCATGTTTGTTGGACATGATACAGGAAATTTCCACTTCTGCACCTTGCATATAAACTGGTACAGGATTCTCATCTTCTTCAGTAAATCCATTCCAGTTGGTCAACTCTGATATAGATATATTATTTTTGGCTGCAAGAACTCTTGGCGTAATAGAGGTCGAAAACTGATCCTTGTTAAAATTTTTATAGCTTTCCCTAAGCCATCTGAGCGCAGAAAGAGCACTTGGAGCATTATTCTTACTGGTAATCATAATATATTCTCTTGACCAACTTAATCGAGACATTTCCTTGTGGTTCAAATGTATTGGTACAAGACGTACAGTTTCTCCGTTGTAAGTGGTACTGTACGAATGCAGAACGTGGCCCATGATGGCAGTCTTTGCAATGTATTCTAATCTCTCTTCATTCGTCATTTTGATATAATCATGGCGTGGTATAATAACAGTAAATGAACCTTCTAAATGGCCATTCATGATAATATCCGAATCAGAAATAGCTCTTAAAGAAAATACAATGGCAGTCTCAAAAGAGGCTATGTGAGGCATAGTGCTAATAGGCTTTGCACTGTGACAAACGATAGCATCACCTCGATCCTGTATATCTTTTGTTGTACCGGATGTCAGAATTTGGTGTATCACATCTTGAACAGGGCCCACAAGTTCTTGTCGATGCAGCATATAATGTGTAAAGAAATAGTTTTGTAAATTAAGTTCTGGCCAAGAGCCTTGAATTATATTTGAAGTTATGCTGTTGTCTTTTGACTTGTGTGTCGATAAAGCATCTCCTGAAAATGCTTCAAATACGATATCCTCCACAGCAGGCAAAGGTGGCAAGCCTCCCTCAGAGTCACTCCAAAAGGAGCTCAAGTGTTCGCCAGATTTCTGAGTAGGTTCAAGAGTGAGATAGTGCATGGTGATTTCAATTTTTTCATTGGCACTACAAAAACTTCCAAGTGATCTACAACGTTGAAATAACTCTTGAACAGGTATATCTTGGCTAATAGATGCCTGAAATTTACTCAGGGCTGCAACAAATCTCAAAATACGTAAAGCATCTTCTGGTAATATGAGATAATATTGGATGTAACTGCGTATAGCGCTGATAATTGAGCGCATATGATTGTTGATTTTCTGAAAGGTACCAAGGTTATCCTTTTGTTGATCATAATTGAGTAGGATTGCCAATATGTCTAAAAAGAGACCAACACTTCGCAGAGGCATAGTACTCAATTTGTCCAGCATCTCTTCATACTTCTTCTGAAATTCTGATAATAATCCAGCAGTTTGGTCGCTGAGAACTTTGTGTAAAAAGAGCATATTTTCAGCATCTTTTGGTGAATAAGGCAAATTCATTGGCATGTATTTGGGGGGTACTACAGCCACAGGGAACACTGTTTGTGGCATATTTGGAGGAATTACAGAAGCAGAAACAACAGGAGGCCACCCAGTAGGTGTAACATAAGCTAGTTGTTGAGAAGGAAAAGGTACTGTGAAAATTGGTTGCTGAGTAGACTTGGGTGTATCTAATACAGCCCAAGAAGGCGTCATTGGATCTGCTGCTTCAGCATACGTATTTTTCTTTGGATCTGTCACTGTATCCCAGCTAGAATTGGTACTAGGCTGCCATGAAGTGGATGTAGTTTCGGGTATAATAGCTGAAGGTGTATTATTTTTCTTCTTTGTCTCCTTTACACCAAAATTATTAAAGAATTCATCTGGAGATATCCACTGCTGCTTTGGTTTCTTGACGTCTGCTTTCAACTGTAAATCAATTCCAACATCCCATGAATTTATAGCTTTTGATTTTAAATCGTCAAAGTTTGATCCAGAAGTAAATTTTACAAACGAATTTCGTGAATCCCTCATGGGAGACTCCTTTGGTGGATGGTTTTTGCTGAGTTTGTCTGAATTTAATTGATCATTTTGCTTGTTTAATATACTATAACATTCATGCATTAATATATCATGCTATAAAATATAATATTGGCTTACATGTTTGTTGGTATTTGGGTATATCGTTTGTATTTATTCAAGTTCTGTGGCATTTCAGGTATAACATCTTCCATTCCGCCGAATCTATTAAAAAATTGTCGTCAATTTTTTGAAGCCTTTGCTTCCTTTGCATTGTATACTAACCCAGAAGGACCTGGTGAAGCTTTCAACGGTTTATGGTACTGGTGTCTTTCTTCACTCATATTATGTTGGCTAAAATGTTTTTTCCTTCGCTAAAAAAAAAAAGGAATCAAACACACGATTGATTAAAAAGGTTTTTTTTTTTTTAAAAAAAAAAAAACAATGTCACAATTAGTGACATACTGTACATTTGTGAAGCAGTTTTGCCCGTTCCAAAAAAAAAAAAAAAAAAAAAAAAAAAAAAAAAAAAAAAAAAAAAAAAAAAAAAGGATTTGCAGAAGTTTACAGCGTCAAACGTGAGAAAGGGATCAAAAAAGAAAGAAATTTTTCAACTTTGACAAAAAGACAACGCTAAATAAAATAATCAACATCAAAAAAGCTAGAAGCCTGCCATGTTTATTAATATTTAAAAAATAAGTTTTATATGTTAAAAATGTATGACATCTTCAAAATAGAAAGATAATTGTGAAATCTAGTTACATTCAGTTCCTCATAAACGAGGAGAAGAAGAAAAAGAACTTCATCTACGCATTAAGGTTTTGCACCAAATGTTTTTTAAATGTATGCCAGGTACTTTTTTTTTTATATTAACTCACTGCTCTTATCACACATATGGAAACCTGCCTCATCAATAATCACTCGATTACTTCGATACGACATATCCATAATCTGCCCATGAAAAGTTCAATATCTTTTATTCTGTAAATGCTCTCATCATTTCTTCTAACATTTTATGTACTCCCTTGGAGAGAAGCGCACACTGTTCTCTCATAAAATTATTAAAAGCTTTTTTTTTTTTTTTTGAAGTCCATTGAATACACTACAGAGTATCGATTACTTCTTTAATCACTGCTAACAGACTTTCTCCAATATAGTCAGTAATGGAATCGACGTGTACTTTACTCGACATAAGCCAATGTTTATGATTTTTGTGTTGCTTGCTGATGAAAAATATTATTTTTTCTTCATTTTCTTCACAGGTCTTCACCTATTTTTGAGTTGTTCTTGGATGAATAGCAGTTCTTTTTGCATCTTCTGGAATTAGAATAAAAATATTTTGTTTAATTGTAAATAATGCTGCCATTTGTTTATCCATTTGCTTTCTTTAAGCGTGAGTAATTTTTGTAGTTTCAAGTGCAGTATTGTTATTATTGTTTCGATTTTTCTAATTGTTTGGTTAACTTTTGTTACCATCAAGTTTTCTTTGCTAAAGAGCATCTAAATTTAATACCATAAAAATCATCATCTGTGTCCATCGTATCAGGTTCATTTACTCTTTTCGAGCCTTGTTTATCTTGAATGAAAATAAATTTTTATCAGCTCTTATTTATTGAAATTATGTACAAATGAACAAATTCCGAAAACTTGCTTTATCTGTTTTTATTGTTTGAAAAGAGAACTACAAAAAAAAAAGGCGTGTTGATTTAATATTCTAGCGTATAAATGAAAACTTTTTTTTGTAAAATATTACAAATTTGGAAAATGAATAAAGGAATTGAGGTGAGAGTAAACAGAAAAACTTTAGAGTATCAGTGGGTCCATCTTTAGAAACGCTGTACATGTCATTTTTATAAGCAAGACTAGTTGAATTGAAGTTGTCAATTGAAGTATGCTTTGTAAAAGGTTTTAGATGATTTGATATATTTACATAATACTTTTTAATTTTCTTTATTGTGTTCAAGAAATGATCTCATGTTATATTCATGTTTCATCGTAATTTTTGCCTAATAATGAATCAATATCATTATATTAGGAGAAGCAATCCTTTAATTGTATATCAGACTTATTTACAGTGAGTTGTTTAATAAATAAAGAATAAGCATTTGGCTGCATTAAAATTCATTTATTGAAAAACATTTGCTATTTTAACAGAATTCGAAAAAAAAAATCGCTTTTGAACTTATCTATTGTATTGATATCACGTTCAATAGAATTCTTTTATTTTCTTTTTAATTTGACTATTGTTATTGACTAGTATTATTTTGAAGTATAACAAAAGAAAAAAAGTATGCACAGATGAAACTTGTCTCTTTTTTTTTGGAACAAGATTCTATGATGTCTTTCTATATTTTCTTCATCGTTTATAAGATATTTGTTTTCGATTAGATTGTGTGTAGAAATGATTTCTTATAAACCGAATCCATAGCGCTCTTCAATTTAAGAGAATCCAAGATGGCAAAGGCTGCGTTACTAAAAATAAATGAATACGCCATCTCGGACACTGAAATTTTTCTAGTAAGTCTGCTGATATCTTTAGAAACGCTGTAAAACAAACCATTTTTGGAAGCTTGTATTTCTCTCTGTACAAGCATGCTTTTTTTTTTTTCTTGTTTTCCCTTTTGATCATTTTACTTCTTTTCTTCTTCCTATTTCTTTATTCTTTAAATTCTCCTTCTTCTCTTTGATCAATCTAAATATCGATGGGACAACAAGTCAGTAATGAGCATGGCCCACTGCCACTTGGATACTTTAATGAAGAATTAAGCCAAATAACAACAAAAGGAATAGATGAAAATGAAGCACAAGATTTTATATTATCTAATCCACATCTTTATCAACTACAAACAATATGTGAACAATGCAATAACACGAAGGAAGAAGATGAGGCGATTGTTTCTTTAATAGAAAATAATGTTTGCTCGAATTGTCAGGGACAAGGAAAGAGACCTTCGATCGTTAATAGTGACTTGATGAAGGATTTTAGAATACATTGACCAGACTTACTATTCAAACATGACACACTATACATCCATACATACTGAAGATGAAGTAGCAGAGGAGCAACCAACAGAAGAAAGGAACTGGTCCAAACTCACTATTGGTGAAATCAATCCACGCAAGAAAAGACGAAATAGGCTAATTGGAAATCCAAAATCGATGTCTATTGATTTATCCTATAGATCGTTGGTTGAATTAAGCCCTAGTATTGGATACCTTAGTAATTTAACTAGTTTAATTTTGTAAGTCTTTTTGTTTTCGTCTTGCCCTAATTTATTGATTACGTTGTTTATAGGTCAAACAATCAAATGACTGCACTTCCAAAAGAAGTAGGTTACTTGAAAAACCTTAGGTTACTAAATATATCAGACAACAAGATTCATGAAATACCGGATACGATCGCTTTTCTTTCAAACTTAAAGGCTCTTTATGCTAGTCGTAATAATCTAAAAACATTACCAGCATCTATTGGTCAACTATCAGAACTTACTCATATCATTGTCAGTGAAAATCAAATTACTTTTCTTCCAAAAGAAATGTCTCAACTATCCAATCTTAACTCTCTTTATGTATCTTACAACCCCTTACGTACTCTGCCGGCAGAGATCGCCACACTCACTACGCTTACAAAATTGATGACGGAAGGATGTGATTTTCAGGAGGAATATATTTATAACTTGCGTCATGATCCACCTTCTTTAATGGAAACATGTGCACGAATTGCTGTCCGACACGAATTAGAGATTCCCTACAGCCTTGCAGATCACATCAAAAATTACTTGGCTCGTGCAAATAAATGCTCTTACTGTCATGGGCCCTACTTTGATAGCCATGTTACACGATATCAATTTGCAGAAAGATTGGCAAATAACACATTAGCTCTTGAATACACTCTCTGCTCTGCTCATTGGTCTGACGATCAAGATAGAGTATTAGCCATGTTTTCCGATAAACCAGAGACATCACATTCAGCCACTTGGAAATATGATTTGACTGTGGAAGATGATCTCAATCCAAGTTATTCCAATTCTGGAAAATTAGTTGGATCATCCATCAAATATTTCTCTGATTTCTCATCGTCTTCAGAGACCATACCCATATCTCGTCTAAGAAATGAGCCAAGTCTTCCTAGTCTTCCCATTCAACAAGGATCGCATGCATCGTCCAGTACATCAATTAGAAAAAAGTTTACAAATTTCATTCACTCCAGTAGCAATAGTATTCTACTCAAACAAGGAAACAACTATTCTCAAGAAAATTATGCCACGAGTAGTAGTAGCATCGCAGTCAATATATCCGAACCACTAGTCAAAAACTTGGATTTAACATCCTTTCGCAGTCAACTCAAACGAGATTTGCAGATCAGTGCTTCAAATATCTTGACAGAGCAGCAGCAAGAACAAGAACAAACGACAAGTATCACTAGAAATAGTAATTCAATAGACACCGTTGTATCAAAATAATAGTAAAATTCTGTTACTTGCTCTTACCAACAAATAAACTCTTGTATGTAATTGTTATTTTTTAACGAAATTTGCTTTTAAACTTGTCCTTTGTTAAAATCATATGTGATTTTGAGAATATCTTTGCTCTCTTTAAACTTAAATACGGTATACTAAACTGTCATTGGCAGACCGTGTAGTACACAGCATAAAGAAAACTGAATTGCAAATATATAAGTACGTATCAAGTTCATATTGTTGCAATCAATATACACAGAAAAATTTCAAGCCAAAAGTACATAACGAATATAACCTTTTATAATTCTGGTTTAGTCACACGTTGAATGATACAGTAACAACTAAATCAAGATGGTTTACTTTGCTCTTCATCGTTTTTCTTGTTTGTACGGTTAAACATAAATTTTTAATTCATAACTATCATCAGGTATATACCCTTCTGCTATTTTTCATTTACTATTATTAACGGTTATCAATATATTACCATTGTCAATATTCATAGTCGCTTTTTTATCTGCATCTATTACCATCGCACTGTAGTATATTTTCTTCTCTTATTATTCTACCTACATAGCGTCTTCCTATTTCAATAACATATTCATGTCTAATAAATGTAAGCACAACAACGTCTACTATAAGTAAAAATGGCTTCATGTGTTGATTAATCTTATTATGATTGATATTGTATTCTTTTTCGTCTTTTTCTCCTAACTCCCATCTCATCTGTTCTTGGTTTAAGGCGCATAGGACACCAAATATGGTAGATGACCATTTAGATTTTAAAAAATTTCATGGAGTTATATAAATCAATTTACATAACAGATTCTCATCTAGGATACTCTACATCTAAAAGTAGATCTTAATTTTACGAAGCCATTATACAGGTGCTTGAAGAATTAGACAGAAAGCTGCTTACAAAAAAAGATTCACTATATCCAGTTTTCTGCAACTTGCGGGTGGTATAGAAGATTTATTCGCAGAGCTCATCTCAGAGGAAGAGAAATTCAAGAGATATTTGGCAGGATAGATGCTAGTATAACTCTAGCGAAAAGACAGCAGGTTAAAACAACTGTATATAATAACCTTCAACGGGTAACAAATTAATTCTGGAACTTTGTAAATCTGAAGGCTGATAGTTCTCAAAAGAAGAAAGGATAAAAAGATTACTTGAATGAAAAGCATAATTTGTCAAGTAAAAGGATAATTACGTTTGTTAAAAAATATATGTTTGTTTTCATTCATTATTCAAAAAAAAAAAAAAAAAAAAAAAAACATTTTTTAAGCTCGCAAAACTTTTCAGCTTTGATTAACAGGATCAACCACGAGGAGACAGAAGCCATATGATCCCCCAAAACTAATAGTAAAGCAGGGTCATTTCCCATATGAAGCAAAAAGGTATCAAAGGCGATGGAATAACTATTGAAAGAAATAAACTCAGTAAGAAAGTGATTATTCAAGGTGCCATGTATCCTTCCGAGCTATCAAGGCAAATCTGCTGCCATTCATACATGCCTTGATACACCTATCCTTGAAGCTTCACCCAATTCAAGAGATGAACCACAAGGAAGAAGAGGAAAAAAGGAAAAAATATCACAAATTTTGTATCGACAGCGAGTTAATCACTGTTTATTGCTTTTTTAACATATCCACACAATAGGCTTTATTAAGAACGTTTGCAGGGCACTTTAAAGTTGAAAGTAAAATGAGGTTGTTGTACTACTAATGATAAATGAAGTGAAAGAAATTATTAAACAAATGAAGAAATCGACTCATGAGAACTCGTAGGGAATAAATAGGAGCATTATATCTCATATATCAATGAATTATATTGCTTAGTTTGTTAAATTATAAAATACCTATATATAGTAAATGGATTTAAGGGTTTGGACTCTTGTAAATCGTTTAGGTCCAATATAGTAAACTGAGACAAATTCTTGAAAAGTATGACCATTGAACAGATAGTGTATAAATGCACCAATATCATCCTTTTCATTACTGGTTTCGATCAATTAATTAGCTTATATTGAAAACTCTCTAGATTGCAGTTTCATATAATTCAAATTTATAGTTTCTCTTTTATAGCAAAGCTATTTCGTTTCTTATTATGAGACTAACCAAGTAGGAACTTATAGCGCTCCTGACTATATAGAAATGTTTCATACAAATGACATAATCATACATTGCCTCATAACAGTTGCCTAAATAGATACTATTACTTCAAGCACCCTATCTTCTTTACCTGTTAAATCGTGTTGTTTCTTTAGCAACTTGTCTCCTTGAATATTGAATATGTCTGACGTACTGTTGTGATCTTTTCCCGCAAAAGGCAAAAAACTAGCCTCTGGTCAACCTTTAAAAGCCTTGCAAATTTCCTTGTTAGTCTCCAAAATTTATCAAAGGGTCCAAATTAGGAGCATTTATTCTCAAGTATTCAAATACTCTTATTCTAAACCCGATTACGGAGAAAGATTATGACTACTATATTTAAATATTCCAGGACATGTTTTCTAACCCCTTCCTTCCCCGCTCAGGGGAGAAAAGAAGACTTTAGGGTTGTTTTATAAGCCAAAATAAAACTATATTCAAGAGCAAGCTTGTTTTGTTCTTTATTCTTTTCTTTAAGAGTAAATATAGAACCCTATCTCGGGTAAGCCCGTTGTACAAATAACAGGTTTCATGATGGAATAACAGGACACCAATAAAGATATACAAGCTACGCTTTATACAGCCATTTTATTCATGTTTACAAAATATTTTTTTTTATTTCTTAAATAGAAACGGCTTTTAAGCTCTATAAATGACAATAAAGACGTCAATCCGCACTGTGAAAACAACTGCACTATGTTTAAACCCCTCTTTTTTTGCCAAAGGCCGTGCGCGCAATGCAACATGACACTGGAAGAGGATTTTACCGAGATTATAGTAATAATCGGAACAAATCCCTTTAATTAAATCACATAAAGAAGAAAAACTGCTTTTAACCTAGCAATGAGACACGAAGACACGTGCCACGATGTTAATAACAGATAAATCCCAAGTCATTGCTGGACCAGAAGGCTTAACCAAGAAAGGACCTTAATGCAATGTAGCATTTTCATATTAAAATTATTAAAGGGAAAGTACTTTCGTGCAACAAATTAGTCTATAAAACAGATTTATAAACACAGAAAGTGCAAAGCAGTCCATGTCTCACAACACCAAGAAGGTGGATAGTACAAGAGTTCATAGCATTCCCTTTTTAGAGTTTTTTAGCAAAGTACAGTGTTTCCATCTTCAACTGGTCATTTCACTGAAAATATTGGTCAGAATTTTGAACTCATTCGGTCAAGTATTTGAAACTCAATTGGTCAAATTTATGAAAACCAGTTGGTCAGTTTTTTGAAAGCCACTTGGTCATTTACAAATTGGTCATATAAAGCATAGAAAGTTATTTCAGCATGATATTTAAGCAGCTGCTTTATTAAATTGGCTGCTTGTTTCTGTAGTCTTCAAACTTTTTGACAGAATATCGAATGAAATTTTGAAGATGCTCTGAAGGAACAGCTTGACAAGCTTCAATAATTCTCGATATCAAAATTTCAGTGTCTTTCAAGGGATGGCGTTTTACTTTTGCTTTGACAACTGACCAGAACTGCTCAATTGGGAATGCAAAAAGCTAGTTTTGGGTCTTCTTGAATTTTTGTTTTGTTTCTTTGTAATATTTTCCCAACACAATAGCCAGGTTCCCTCTTGATGAGGGGGGGGGGGCATTTCAAATGGGCTTTGGCGAAAAGCAATGCTACTAAAGGATTCTGTCCGCGGGAGTGGTATCAGAAGGGACTGTGAACAATCACGGAACTGAAGAAGTGCAAACCCTGACATGCACTCTGTAGTAAACTTTTAACCTCTTTGTTCAGCTTGCCTTGGTTGGTCGCCAGCCGATACTCTGGTGCTTCCGAGGTGTTGGCGAGCAAAGTATGCTACGTGTAACTCTATCTTATACTTACAAGCACTTGGCGTTGCTATTATTTTCCATGGCGACAATTTGATGTCCCAACACTTTGCTTTTTGTTTGTACTTGCAATACATGGCAATCTAGAATCGAAAGCAAGTTTTTCTATAACTTTATTAATTACTGGTGGTTACCACAAGCGGTACTTCACTGCAACACTTAGCTTCGCAGAAGCAATATGTACTATCCTTATCTCTTAAAAATCTCATTACAAAAAGTCTCAAAAATATGAAGACAGAAATAAATTATCTTTGCCACAAAGTAGCTGCGCTTATCATCAGTATAAAAAATAATATTGCAACATCAATACATCCGTTTTTTTCTTCGTGAGTATGTCCAGGCGCTTTAGTTAGACTGTATTAGAACGAATCTACTTATTTGATGCCGCCGAATGAAGATTATCTGAAGGATCGTCCATGGTGGCTTTTGCATTTTGTACTTTCGATTATTATTCCAAGTTCCTGAAAGCTATTCTGCTGTATTTTCTTATACTTTATTTTAAAATATGTCTAATAATCAATAAAACGGAACAATCTATAGGTTTTAGTTGAAGAAAAAAAATACCAAGAAACTGATTGCAACAATGCATTAATAGTGGCTTGCTGATTTGGTTGCCCGAAGTTACTTTGTATATGTTGTTGTTCGGAAGCTGTAGCAGAAGAGCCTAGCTACAAGTACGTATATTGGGTGTTTTGTTCCCTTAATTTTACTATTGTTTGTTTAATTTGTATGAGGATGTTGTTGCTTGTCTACTCTCGTCTACACAATAAACTTTATCAAACATGCACAAGAAGATCATCTGTTTTGTGTTGTGAGCGTTTGTTGTCGTTTGGTAACTAAAGACAGGATTGCTACTTAGAGATTATCTGATGCTATGGTATAAATAGTTGCATTCATTGTCAATCCTTAACAACTTTTTTTTTTTCTTTTTTTATCATATACATATTATGCATTTAAGCAGTATGAACAAGATATACCTTTTATTGCTTATTGTAGCCGCATTACTTGGCTTTTCTGCAGAGGCTGGTCTATTATCGTATGTCATCTGTCAAACTGGTTGCAATACATTGGATGCTACCTGTTATGCCGCTAGTGGTCTTACGTTTGGTACGGTTACTACTGGTGCCGGTGCTCCTGCTGTTGCGCTGGCGTATAATGCTGCATTGGGTCTATGCATGAGTGCATGCGTTGCCGCAGGCTGCGTTCCTATTCCTTAAGACTGGCTGATTGATTCAGTTTGCGACACCAATTCCAACAAACATTGTATCACATTTCTTATCAAAAGAAACAATAAAGTATACACTTCCTCATCACTTGTCTTTCTTTTTTCTTTATAAACAGGTGCGTTGTCTTGCTGTATATATGTAGTAGTAAATACAAGTTTAACATTACTTATTCTTTTTTTTATTAACCTCAGAATAATCTATTAAAGTCTAATGAGAGCATCATTTCTATGAAACAATTTTTGTAACCATACTGTTGCCCCTGTATGATATTGATACAAAAATATGTAGATGAAGAACATGTATTGAAAGGTAAATAATATAATTGTACAGTAATATAAACTAGAATCTAGCATATAGGTGAATACAATAGCAATAATAACATAGTGGAAATTGCTTGTATGATATATTATTATAGTTTGTTAAGATTATATGCATGCATTGTGTACTATCAGTAGACATTACTTTCCCTTTTTTGAAACAAAATTTGTAACAAAAGAAGGGTAGATACGCTCTCTTCCTGCTCGTCTCTCCTCAGTTGTTCTCTTCTTGTTGGCTTCTTCTTCTACAAACTTTCTGAGCTCAGACTTTAAAAGATACATTAGTGCACTGTTGCTAATATGGATAGTTCATTTTCAAAGTAATACCTTCACAAAGTAAAAAGCATCCACGACAGAAGGCAAAAGAGCAAGCTGATGATCCTCCTCAACCAGAGAAAAACGATCGAATGCCATAGGCATGTAAATTCCATCGGCAAGAAGCTTCATCTGGAAGAGTGTACACTTGAAGCCTATCAAAATATATTTAGTAAACAGCACGTTCTTTTCTCTTAGTACACAACATAGACAATGAGAGCATACCTTCGATCAACAGGCCAAGAGACATAAGGTCTTTGAGGCCAAGGTACAGCTGATCATCAACAGACTTCTTCATGAGCTTCATCAGCTTGGTATAGTCGTCTTCTGGCTGATATTTGCTGTGTGCTCCAGGACACTTTACTTCAACATAAAAGAAGTAAACTTCTCTTCTCTTCACCTTTGCTCCAATCATAAAGTCCGGCTTCTTTCCAAACTTCTCGTGCTTGTCAATTCTAGTCATGCATGCATAGTTTACAGAGGTTAGTACAATAAACAGAGACAATTGAGTGTATACTCACACAGCGTAAATGGCCTCTTCACTTACATCTTCCAAAAACACTCTGCGGACGATTGACACCAAGTCCTTCTCAGTAAATGTTGCTTCCGATGTTGTTGCAATGGAAGCGCGATTTTGCTTCAACTGTACAGCAATGTCTTTGACCATGCACATCATAGTCACGTCATCATTCTTTTCATCAGCCTCATCATCCTCATCGGCAGCCCCCTATTTATATACGCGATTAGAAGAGATACTTTCTTGAGTGGACCAAACTTACATTGGCCTTGCTTCTACAGTATAAGACTGCCTTAGCAGGCCCAAGTCTGACCTTTGGCTTGGCCGTACTGATTACTTGCTTGAGGGCTCTGCGGGCATCGTTATCAAGGTATTTTATAATACTTCTGCTTGCATCAAATTCATTGATTGGTAAAATATGGGACAAGGCACTAAGTTAAACAAATGGTTTAATTTGAATGAGTGTCAGGAGACACATTGTATACTACAAATCTCTTTGAATACTTACAGAATCCTCAAGCAGTTAATATCCTTGTTTCTCTCAAACTCAGCAATTGACAGCTTTCTAAATCTTTTTAGTTCTTTAGAAATGTTGATGTTGTCGACAATGAACTAAATACAATGGTTAGGTATTCTTCAGCTATATTCATCTACACGTTTAGTTACCTCTTCCTTCAACTTCCATTCTTTGCTACCATCACCTAAGAAGCAATTGATCTTCTTAGATCCCTTTACTTCAACAGAAGAGATAGATGAATCTGACAAGTCTGAGCTCTCAGCTAAGAAATATACGAGTATACATGGTTATAGGTTCTGTTGACGATTCCAGCATACATTTTCTCTCTTTCCATTATTCACTATAGTGATTTTGTTGTTTCTAAAGTTGATTTGATTGGAGTTAAACATTTTAAAGGATAAAGGTGAAAGGAAAGTCCTTCGGTGCATTGCTTTTATAAATAACATGTTGCATGAGATGAAACACTTCGCTATTTTGTGCAACACTTCAATTTCTTACCTCTCCTGAGTCCATGTATTTTCCTGTCGCCGGAGAGTGAATGTTAGGGTACACCAACTAATAATTTAGATTATATCGTCTGACTATTAATTGTATAGCCTGACATAGGCTGAACTGAGATCAATACTAAAACAATAAATAAACATCATTAATGACCAAACACGACAGCAGCTCTTGGTCATTAACTTGTTGGGTTTAGACACAATATGGCTTATCCTTTTCGGTATGACATCCAAACAACAATGGATTGATATTAGAAAGTGCATTTATAAGGTCTAAACAGTTGTCAGTTATTTGGTTATACTAACAAAGTTTTGTTTACTCACTTGAAGTTGAGAATAAGATCATTATAATTACAAAAGAAAGAAGAAGAAACTTCCTTCTCTTTTTTATATTAGACAATCAAATTTATCTGTATTTTGCTAGCAACATTTATGGGTTGATTTAAACTAGTTTTATTGTTGTAAAGAACCTCTCTGGCCTCTCATGATTCAACAACAATCTATTTTGAAATGAAAAAAACGATCCAGCTTCTCATAAGACAAACAAGACAGAGAGTTTCAGGATAAATTAAAGATGCATTTTATCAAGACGATTTGAAACAATGATATCTTGTATCTCTGTAAAAGACATCCCCTTGTTCAGAAAGAAAAAAATAGTGTTATCTTATTGAAGCATAGTATTCTTGAATCTCAAAGCATTTGTTGTCTTTGCAAAGTCAACAAGTGCAAGCTTCCATTTGCTTTACTATTGTCACTAAAGAGAGCGGAGTGGACGTAGCATTTTGATGTGTCTGAAAGAGGTTTTGGAGTGGACGGTAGAGTGGACATAGCAGTATCCAAAATTTACGCTATGTTCCAACATTTCGAAGCCTATCTCCCTTTGACCGCTTCAAGCAGGAAAATCTCTATTGACATGTAAATTTCTAGTTTTAGACTTCGGCAACCACTTTGTCGATGTACTTCTCCATATTTCCCTTATAAAGTCAGAGTTTTCAATTACTTTCACATGTTTGGAGCATATAAAAGTATTGGTGTACCGAAATTCAAAACAATTGAACCATTTTTGAGATGTCGATGTCGACGACATCTTAACATCTAGAAAATTAGCTGGTGAAAAATTCTATTTTTTCTAGCGAGAAACAATACTGCTCAACTTGAGAAACATGCTCTCTGAGTAGAGGAATGGGCCCAGAAAGGAATGAACTATCTAAAAAACTGTGCATTTTTAGATAAAACAAGGTTTGACATCAACATGCCTCGTGGAAGAGCTTGGTCTTCACGCGGTAAGCCGGCTATTGTTGAAACCATCTCGACAAAAGCTATATCGCGTACTGTGTTGGGAGCTGTATCTTGTTTTGGTTCTGTGAATGTAGCTATGAGGGAGCCAGGAAATGTGTAGAGAAGGAAAGTAATGGGTGCAACTAAGCGTAAAACACAGGCAGATAAGCTGCCTATTCCTAAGGGAACTACAGGTTCCAATTACTTGCAATTCATTAGCCATACAATAGATATAATGGAAAACTTCCCGGAGATGAAGAGGTTCTGCATTATCATGGATAATGCTCCTATACATGTTCCTTCAGTCGTTGATCTGTTGATTCTTAAGTGGGGTTATATTCCCGTTTATCTCCCCCCCCCCCATATTCTCCTGAGTTGAATCCTATTGAGCAGTTCTGGTCAGTTGTCAAAGCAAAAGTAAAACGCCATCCCTTGAAAGACACTGAAATTTTGATATCGAGAATTATTGAAGCTTGTCAAGCTGTTCCTTCAGAGCATCTTCAAAATTTCATTCGATATTCTGTCAAAAAGTTTGAAGACTACAGAAACAAGCAGCCAATTTAATAAAGCAGCTGCTTAAATATCATGCTGAAATAACTTTCTATGCTTTATATGACCAATTTGTAAATGACCAAGTGGCTTTCAAAAAACTGACCAACTGGTTTTCATAAATTTGACCAATTGAGTTTCAAATACTTGACCGAATGAGTTCAAAATTCTGACCAATATTTTCAGTGAAATGACCAGTTGAAGATGGAAACACTGTAATCTTAATAAGGACTTTTTTCTCGCAGTTTTGACTTCTTATTCAATATCACGTTCGTAACTTTAACTTGCCAAGAGAAACAAAAAAGTGCTTTATAGGTGAACAATTCAAATGATAAAACCAAATTCTATGTGAAATCATTACTCAAACTTTTTCATCCTTTCTCTCTATCTTTTTTTCTCACTGGATAAATGGCGCCATATATTATTTCATTTTTTGTTGTACAAATAACAAGTTTAATGGTAGAATATCAAAGATTCGAGGATGTTTAAGCATCTCGTTATACATAAAAGACAAGCTTTTTTTTCTCCTCCCTACTTTTTTTTTTCAATGTCTCGTTGCTTATACCGTCCTTTTCTTTTTCTTTCTTTTCCTTCATTCATCGTACTGCTATTCATCCCCTCCCTTTTAATTGACTAATATCAGAAATATGCCTAAAACGCTAAGTTCAAGCTTTGCAACCTACACAACAATGATGCGGATAACTAAAAAAGGAAGACCTTATACTAAAGTAAACATTTCCAATTAATTTCCTATCCTCTTGCTTATTATTATGTGAGATAGGATTTGTATGATATGTTTTCTGCTGTTTTACTTCAAACTAACTTGACCGATCATCGAAGCTTATTTCGTACTTATCCATATACGTTCACAACCGAGGAAGCCGTTAAGGTGATGTCATCACTCAAATTCATTCACGTCCTTCGACAACCTGATCCTTCCAATCCATCACACCAAATAGCCACAAGGACTACCACGACCTTCAGTATGGACGCAATCACTGCAAAGAACATGCTTCAATTCTTTTTATTTGCTCGTTTAATCCAGAATGCGACCGATTCGACCAATTGGACCGTGAAAGATAAAGGATTTTGGTGCCCAACATTAAAAGGAAAACATGTCTTGGAAGAATTTGCTGATTATACTCAGGTGGAGATGACTGATAACTTGATCGCGGCACTCAATGCACCCTACATGTCGCCGTCATTCTCGGGTAGTACGGGCGGAAGGATCATCACACTCGATCGACTCACTGATCATGATGACCAAATCACCTTTTCGCGAGCCAACATGACTGTTGCATTCAAGGCCATGCTATCCAGTCTATCGATGGATGCTTTGATACTGGATGATGTGGGCGGCATTGAACGAAAGAATCTAGCACAGTATCAGCATACCTTTTTAGCGGTTCACTGCGTTGAGTGGCTTGCAGATCGGTTGACAGTGATGTCCAGAGAGGAGGCAGAGACAATTGCGGCCGAATTTGTCTTGTTTGGTTGGATCGCTCTCGTCCTGGATAAATCTGACAAGTCCATCACGACAAAGGATGAAGGCGTTTCGTTCAAGACAAGTCGAAGTGCTACTTATTACGTGACAGAGCGAGGGTATATTGCCGCGGGTTGGAAGATACCAAAGGAGGAGATAATTCAGCCCACAAGTGATCTCTCCTTTCATTCAGAGACAAGTAGTCAAGCTACGACTAGTAGTAATCACAGTAATAAGAATTCAAAGCATAAGCCAATACAATCATCAGAATCACACATCAAATTTCATTCGCTGGATCAACGTGAAGATCTATCGGTAGCAGAAGGTGACATTAGAAGCAAAAACATAGGAATCAAAATTGTATTAACAAGCAAATTTTAGAAATAAAACGGGTGGATTCAGGCACATCTTTGGTTGAACAATTAGCCAACACGAGTCTGTCAAAGGACGTTAGCGCTTTACCTCCCGATACCCCTATCAGACCGCCCAGTATGTCATTCACTGATTCCAGCATGTCACATGGCAGTACCTCTTCTACTAACAAAGATTCATCACATTACTACACGCGTCTCTATAACATTTTGGAAACACCATTACTTCGCATGTACTTTCGTGACTTTTTAAAATCCAATTATTGTGCGGAAAACATCAACTTTTGGGTGGATCATGACCGACTTGTTCGCAATAGTTTCAAGTCCGAAACAACCGCAGAACAATTAGCCGATTGCTATTCAATATACGAGTCCTATCTCTCCCCAAATGCGGAAGAAGATGTGAATATTGATCATACACTGCGTCAAGAGATCATTAGTTATGTCCAGAACGTGTTTGTGCCTGTTCCCCATCCACCACGTAATGATAAAATTCCTTATTTTACTACCCCAATTCTACATCATAAACCTGCCAATCCATCCGATCGATTTTTACTCCTGCCGCCTCAAGCAACCGTCAAGCAGCGTACGATCATCATCCGTGGTGTTTCTCCTGACCGTTGCCTAATCAAGCTATTAAGCATGCTGGGCCGTGTAAATGAACACGTATGTAAAATGATGGCAGAGGATTCGGTACCCAAGTTTGTAAAGACCAGCCGATATAAGGAGCTGCAACAACATCAACAACCTAAACAAAATGTAATTGTATCTCATGAACAAACCACTGAAGAGGATCAGGATGATCTCTTGATGGCTCTTTCTTCCACTCCACCATCTCGGGTGTCGATTGAAGATCAAAGACAGGAAATACAAATTCCCTAAGGGGAAACGGGATAAAAAACTTATTTTATTTTTTGCTCCTTAACTTTGTATAACCCCCATGTGTAAAATTTATACTCTATGTTTTCTATGAAAGTTTTTTATGTGTAAAATGTATATAATTAAACAGAAATAAATAAAAAAATAAAAACTTGAACAGAAGTTTTATGGAAATAAACAATCAATTCTTCGAACCCAAAGATAAAAAAAAAAGTACATGAGTGTTGATTACATATGCTTAATCCAAATGGCTGTATCTAAACTGATTAGTGCTTTTTTTTTTTTTTTTTTTTTTTTTTTTTTTTTTTTTTTGCTTGGTGCTACTAAGCCAATTGTTTTCTATTTATCTTTTTTGTTTTCAATACCAGCTTTGCGGTAGTCATCTATGCAAAACTGATATACTCTTTAAAAGAACTAGAAACGTCCATGAAGTTGGAGAAAGAAAAGGAAATGTTTTATACTCTCAGAATTTACTCTGTATGGCGCAGCAGCAAAGCCTAATTTACTCTGCGCACAGAAATAGCAAGGGCTTATACAACTACATGTAGAAAACATTTTATTATCTTGTATAATATTATAATGTATATAAAAGTGTATATAATGGTATATGAATATATAAAGGTATATAAAGAAATAAATAGGTTTTAAAATTGAACGCAAGCTGGTTTATGCGTTCTTCGTCTACGTCTTGCAATATTTCCTGCTGCCAAAGCACAAGGCGAGAGTACAATGAGCACAGCAGTACTACGCGTATTTTGATTGATATTTTTTGCTGTTCCAGACAGCTTCTCTAATGTGGATGTATATGGTTCTAGTAAATTGTTCATGTAATCCTCTTCGTCTTCTTCTTGGTCAAGACACGTCCATTTGGACTCATTATTTTCTTCATAAAGTGTCTTTTGATCTATATCCATAATATGACTCAAAGATGGCGGCCCATCCTCTAGACGTTCTGTTCTTCTAGTAATTAATCTTGAAGCACACAAGAATCGACTGTAAAAAGAAGGTCGTTTATATTCTGTGGCTGTATTTTCCATTTCTGGCTTTGTTTTTAATTTAAAGAAAGAAAAAGAAAAAGAAAAAGAAAGATTACGTTTGTATTTAAATACTCTCATTTTTTTTTTGTGCCAATTCTAAAGGTGTCCTGACACGATTTTTCTTTCTTCCTTTGTATATTCTCCTATAAAATATTTGTTTCAAGTGTACTTTTTACTCCCTAAAATTTTGTTTTATTGTTTTCTTTTACCCTTTGTAAAAGGGATAAATTGCTCCTTTTTTTTCGCTTTGAAATGCTCAAATGATTAAACTGTGGCGGATTTAACAAGTAAATCGATAGACTTCTTTATGTTTTGGCCCTTTACACATTTCTCTTTCGCCTGTTTTTATTGTCGCTGTATTTAAAAAAAGGCTTTGTTTACGTCTCATGATGCATGTGGGATTTCTCTCGTACCTGGAATACCAAGACAATGAAGATTTCCTTTCTTCTATTGCTTGTATCATTCTCCCACCAATCACTCCTTCTTCCTTGTTTATCAAACATATTATCATTGCTATATTAAAAAGAATAAAATGGAAAAATAGTTTTTTATTTTTAATTCTCGATTTTTTTTTGTTTTACCAAAATCCTTTTTGTCTCTATAAATCATACTATTGTGTCAAATTTCATCACAACATGTCTTCTACAAATAGGACACTATGTAAAAAGATGAGTGGAAAAAAGCCTTTTTTGCTTAATAATCACATCAGCCACTTACAAATCCTTTTTTGGTAAGAAGCCAAGCATCGACACATTTAGCATGGTATCCATGATGGCAAGGTAAAAGACGCAATATTTCACCTTTAAAGTAATCCTCCAAGCAAATAGCACAGCATGATTCAGCCCCGTATTCCTCTTGTGTGGTAAATTGCCATAAGACTAAACTTGCCAAGGTCGTTTCGGTTAGGCCATCATGATGCATTTGTTGTTTTAATTGTCTGAAAATGTAAATAATGACAAGCATCACACTTGGCGAAACAAAGACGATTATCATTGCATCCAACAAAGGCCTAATAGTTTAATAAGAGACAAATTGCTATTAGAGACAATATCTATTTTACCAATTCATATGTTGATCTCTTTGAAGCAATATCATTAGCGGTGCATCTGTTAACTCAGATAAATAGAGCAATGTCTTGTACTCATTCTTTGCTAAAAATATACTTGGTATTTCTATATCAAATGTATCACCTATGAATTGTTTTGATTTGTATATGCATGCATCAAACTTCAAGTTGATTATTAGTATTACCTAAGGTATACATAGTAAACCAACTTGATTTCAATTCAAGATCACCAATAGCCACAGCCACAGCTCCACTTTGTTGCATATTACGTACTTTGGTAGCAACTGAGCAACTTCCTCTTTTAATCAATGCTATCCAGTTTGCAAACGGAGTGGTCACTAATTGACATCCTGTGGGATCTTCCAAAGGTTGAAGTAAATAACCCACCTTATCACTGTTGGATAATGTGGGACCAAATGAAGCTGACTTGGTTTGATAAGTTGTATTAGTGGCCTATAATCGGGGATTAAAGCCATCGCGTATTTTCAATAGATTGTGTGGTCTTTTTACAAACACGTAAATTGAACAGTAAACTGTCTTTAAACACAATAAAAAAAGTAAGATCATTTTCATCATCTTCATCAAAAGAAAGAGAGAGAGAGAGAGAAAAAGAGAAAAGAGTAGTAATAAAATCAATTTTTATTTCATGTCCTCTTTCTCTCTTTTAGTACTTTTTTTTTTCTCGTAGCTTTTGAAATCAACCGTTTTGATTTATATTTTACCATTTATTTTTCCTTTACTTGTTGCGTGATATAAATTTAGCTTTCTCCGCTTTTTTTCCCTTTTCCTTGTTTTTTTTTTCTTTATTTTTTATTTTCTTTATTCTCTTTATTTTTTTAATTGCCTCATTCACTTTCTTTATAACAAAAAAAGAAAGAAAGAAAAAAACTTATGTTAAAAAGACAAAGTTTATTAGCACCGCCTGAATTAAGCCATTGGAAAGAACATAAGTTTGCTGTTCATCATCCAGGCATTCATCCTCTTTCAACAAATGAAGTTATTATAACAGACACCATTACAAAAGACTATGATAATGAAACTGGAAATAAAATTATAAATCATTATATGATCATAAAAGAAATAGGAAGAGGTGTTCACGGTAAAGTAAAGTTAGCACAAGACATGAATACAGGACACTATGTTGTAAGTGGTTACTGAAAAAGAAAAAGAAAAACAGATATTTAAACTCAGTTATATATAGGCAGTGAAGATTGTAGATAAAAGAACTAGAAGAAGACAAATGGGATATAGTTTATTAAGAGGAAATAACAATCAACCACAACAATCACAATTTGCTTCAAAAGAGAATGAATTGAAAATTAAACGTGAAATTTCAATATTGAAAAAATGTCGGCATCCAAACGTGGTTCAGTTATTGGAAGTAATGGATAATTCAGAGAGTAGAAAGATTTATATGGCATTAGAATATAGTGAATATGGAGAGATTGAGTGGAGAGATGAAAATGAACAGCCTGTGATGACAATAGATGAAGCAAGAAAGATATTTAGAGATGTTGTGAATGGACTTGATTATTGTAATTATAATCCGTTTTATAAATTAATACTCATATTTCTATAGTACATTATCAAGGTATCATTCATCGTGATATTAAACCTGCCAATCTATTACTCTCTCATGATCATGTCGCCAAAATATCAGACTTTGGTGTATCTTATTACAATGAGCTGTTAGCTGCAGATAGTTTAATTGAACCTACAGAAGACATGCTCAATAAAATGGAAAAAGACCTTGCAGAGACTGCAGGTACTCCGGCATTTTTCGCTCCTGAATTATGCTATGCAGGCGATACAAATGGAAAAAGACCTCTGACGTCAAAAGCAATCGATGTCTGGGCTTTGGGTGTCACGCTTTATTGTTTTATATTTGGTCAGTGTCCATTTCTTGCTTCGACTGAATTTGAACTATTTGATACAATACCAACTCAACCACTTACTTTCCCTCCTAACCAACAAATCGATGAGGATTTGAAAGACTTGTTTACAAAACTACTTGAAAAGAATCCAGAAAAAAGAATTACTTTAAATAAAGTCAAGGTAAAGAATAAAGAATCTTGTATACACACATTCTCCCTAAAATTGATCGTTTTCATTAGACACATCCTTGGGTTATTAAAGATTTAGAGGATCCAAGGGAATGGTTTACAAAATCAAATCCAACTTTCTATACCACACCTACCGAAATACCAACAGATACCGAAGCCACAATGACCATCATGGAACGTCTACGTCAATCCATTCGAAAATTAACCTTTTCATTTGGCAGTCATCGCCGTAAATCGTCATCTCAAAAGTCAACAAGACCTTTATCTTATCAGATCCCTACCACACCCACCAATCACACTCACCGCCTTTCCCAGCCTACAATGAACAAACAACCGTCTTATTCCACTTCATTATTACCTCATGCAACAAGCTCAATCATTCCCACAGTTTCATTATCTACCGGTCATACCTTGATCTTAAACTCTGGTCATTCAAGTAGTATTATACCCCCTAATTCCACTGATGGATTAAAATCAGAGGAAGAAGATGATGATTTGGAACATGAATATTACTCCGTTAAACGTCCTGTTTATGATAGACGTGTCTCTACAGCTTCTTCTGCTTCCTCAGGTTTAGGATTAACATTCGGTCGATATCGCGGTATGACGCCCATGGAAGTCTCAAGCAAAAGATAACTATATTGTGTGCGTGTACATATAATTGAATATACATTCTGCGTGTATATGCATTTTATTTATTGAATTCATATCTATCCCTTATCCATTTCTCCTCTTTATTAAAATAAAAAGAGGAGTTTTTTTTTATCATATAAATAAGACAAAAAAAAAAGAGAAAGTTTCTTTTATATAATTTGTTAATTGAAATCATTTTCTTTATTACTAGTGTTATTTACATTCGCTCTATTTACGTAAACATAATTAATGTTTACGTTTTAACATACAATAATCACCCCATGCCAATCCAGGTGAGCCAGGAACCCAAAAGGCTCTTGATAAACGATGAGAATTCTCAGTGTCCAAGAAAGGATAACATGCCAAAATTTCCCAATGATCTGTATCTTTGATATAACGAGGCTCAGCAGAGGATACTGCACGAAGAGGATAATCCACATCCACCAAATAATCACATTCATTTTCATCTACATAGACACTAGGATCTTCCATGTTGATATCATTAAAACCTTGGGGGGCTTGTCGTGCACCAAACCAGCTATAGTGTCTACGTCTATAGTATTTTTCTTCTCCGTCTATTTCATACTGACCAACTGTAATGTCCTCCTCAAATGTCTTGGGTAATTGACCGTGGAAATCGCTCTTGATAAATTGAAGACGTGTGTCACTAGGCAAGAAGAATTGAGAGGGGAACCGGTACCATTCCTTACCAACACACACATTCTTTTCCTTTAATTGAATGTCATTAGGAAAGTCTTCTTGCAAATAGTTCATGTTCACAAGTTGATCTGTAGGTTGCTCGGCCCAGATAGAGCTGTAGATCGTTAGAGGGGCTCGGTAGCGTGTCAGGAGGGCAAGTATACGAGAGAAGGATAAGAGAGCATAAACAAAGAGGATGGCAAAGGATGTATAACGTAATGCCATCACACGCACATGGACACTAGCACCTAACACACCAGCAAAACGACTGGCCCAGGTACGAATCAAGTAAATAGAGATGGCAGCATTAAGGGACATGAGTGGATAAGCAACATACATAAATCGCTCTTCCTTATGGGCTTGAAGGCTAAAAGTAATAAACCAAATGTAGAAGGGAATAAGCTTCAATCCTAATACAACATAGGGCCAGATCTGATCCATCTTGGTTCTACCAGGTACACGGTTTCGATCGATAAATGCAGTAATAAGCTATATAGTTCATGTTATGCATTTCATCACTTAAAAAGTTGCTTTCGTCTTCTGTACTTACCACACAAACAGCAGAACCCAAGGCTAACAAAAAGACAATGTTGAAGTTTAAGAAACCGTTCAAAATATAATAATACCAAGGCTCTGTCCCGTAAAGGTCAGGTCCTCGTCCATCAGAGAAAATGTTGTATTTAACAATATTCCAAGCGACAATTGTATATTGACGATAAAACATTTGGTCCATCAGAACAAGCAAGAACTACAGAAAACATAAACTTCTTTTCTTCTTTTGTTTTTCCTATGTCACTTACAACTAAGCCAATTCCACTAAAGAAAGAAGCTTCCAACAAACGAATAAACCTTCTCAATCTCCATTGAGGGGTAGCTAAAGATCTTACAATAGTACCATCCTCTTTCTTCATCATATCTCGTCCAAAAACAAGGATTTCTTCAATAGCAAATGGGAGACCAATAAGAGCAGCGAATGGCCAACCAGCCAATGCACCCAGTCCGATCCAAAATACAACTCTGTAAGTACGTGTACGGTCAACATCTGAAACAGGCTTTAAAGCATATGAAAACGCCATAAAGACACAGCACATGGCAAAGCTGGATGGCAGGTAGGCTAACATGTACAGTATGAGCCTCTCTTTCTTTCTTTCTTTGTTTAATCTGTGTTGGACGAACCTGTGGATGCATTAAACATGCCAGCACCAAAAAATAGAATTGCGAATACATAACGTCCAACATGAGGGTTAATTTCTTCAGTAATAGTACGATAAAAGCGAGCTTCTGCAAAAGAACAAGCACCAGCTAAAACAAGACGAATGATGTAAAACACTTGAACCTAATAAAAAGCTAATTGAGCTCTTTCTATTCATCCATCCTCTTTACTGCACTTACTTTGGTTGGGGCAATTAATTTTGCAAAAAGCCCAACAAGAGCATGAACAAAAACATAAGCCCAGCTTCTGATTTTATAATCTGTAGAGTACTCCCAAGTTTCGCGTCCATATCCTTCCAGTAAATAATGGGTAGGTTCCCAGTAGTTGAATACTTCGTCACAATCGTCCATGATACGATACAAGGCAGAGAAACATCGAATGATGAACAAGACCCGGAAAGCGGTAAGAAGAGAGAATGAAAAAGTTCCAGATTCACTTAATAAATCCTGTGCAGCCCTATAAATATATACATCAGGTTATATATTTCTCATTACTATACTATTTACCTGATAGACTTGGTTTCCTTGGTACTTTGCTCGGTTGTAGTCACCGTTGTCTTTTTTGTCGACATGCTCTCTTTTTTGTTTGAGCGCGAACGTAACTCACGCTTACTACTTTCACTCATTGGTTTAATTAGCGTAAGAGAAACACGTTTTTTATTTGTTTTTTTTTTTTTTTTTTTTTGCAGTCATTTTGATATAACTGCTGAGATTGTATCTGAGTTTGTGTTACACATTCAAATAAGAAGAAAACGATTATCCGAAATGGTGTTTTTGAGTGATCCGTATTCTTCCAACTCGGTATACATTATATCTTTTATTGAAGATGAAAGAAACCATTTACATGCACAGACGCTATAGCCTTGATGAGAAGAGTCTGGGGAAGTGGATATTCGCTTAATATCTTTCAAGCTTGTAGAATTTGTAGGGCAATACGACAACATGATATTGACGCTTTCAAAAACATACACAAAGTGGCTATGTTAGCTATAATTAGGCAAAATAGGCTACACATTTTCAAGAGAAAAAACGAGTCGAAAGTCGCCATATTAAGAGTAGTTTCCTTTTCTATTTATCTAGAATACTCAAGAACATAACTTTCCTCTTTATGCACTCAATCGATTTCCGTTCACTTTTCAATAGTGAACTTTAAGAAGGATGATTAATGATGTATTTCTACTCATTCTCTTTTATTTTTTACATATACATTATAAATATCTCTTCCATTATTTTTCAATTGTATTTTTAATTGCACTTTTTTTTTAAGAACAAAGCTTAAAAGCAATGTAAATATCTAATTCAAGGTCTGCAAGTACCTGAGCATTCAGTATATTTTCATATGTGGCACTCTACTTTATCGTAAAACTTTGCTGGTTTTTCTTTAGAAATAGTATATTCTAACCAAAGGTGGGGCTATCTTTTTTTTATTATTCATAATTGATGCTTTGAAAATGCCGGGGATATACATCACTCAAAGCATGCTGCCCCAGATTTGATTTAATAGACTCTGCTCTATGAAATTCCTTGTGAAAAACTATTATTCTTGTAAATCGCATATAGCAATGTGTCAAAAAAAAAAAGCTTTACGCAGAAACACATACAAATACGCATAACTAACCTAACATATTTCTAGTCTAAGCTGCTTTGTATCTCTCAGAGAGTATGTCATGTTTAGTTTGTACTTTATTTGGTCAATAGGTAAGTCAAGCTCTAAAATACATTTTCAATAGTATCCTTTGAGCATTTTTGAGACTTGAATGAGTATCAGAGCTTGGCAACGAGCTAAAGCCAAGTATATTACATACAAATAATGGGCCATTTGCAACTAAACAGAGACTCATTGCAATAAATTACCTTTGACTGTATGAGTATCATGGGCAGTAATTCACAACAAAAAAGCAACTTGACCACATTTTCTCTGATCTGATTCTGACATTTCACTTGAAAGTATAAATAATGTAGGAATTGGCTACATTGATGCCTATATGTTTAATATGAGGGAGAAAAATATTTAATATTTTTTTTTTGTAAAGGATAAGCAATAAACATTCTAATAAGTTACAACAAAAGCGTAAGAGAGAACGGGTTCCAGTAAATAGAAAAATCGATATTAATTGATAATAAATATGGGATAATAAAACTAAGCATATATGCGTGGTATGAATGCATAATGCTATAAAAGTATTACAAAGAGGATTCAAAGGTGTTAACAAGCTGGAACACATATTGAAAATCAGGTTTAAAAGGATGTGCCATACATCCGTGAATTACTGGGTCTATCGCGTAATTGATGAATTGCAGACATCTCATATGTATTCCTGCCAGTACTTGAATCAATTCACCCTAAGGAGGAGAATAAAAGTTAGAAAGCCAACAAAACAAAAAAAAAGGAAGATGACTTACTGTTTCTACATGACGGATTTCAATAAATCGAGGATCAAATCCAATGATATAAGGGTAGTAAAATGCAACCGACTGCGGCATTCCTTCCCATTCAATCAAAGGCATATTACGAACAAAAGAACCATGCGTGTTAACCATGAAAGCAAATGAATCGTAGCATAACAAGTAGTTTTCTCGACATCGAAACATACCCAAAGGCCGGAGTTCTTGTCCCTTTTGCTGCATAAAAGCAAAATCAGGATGTGTGGGATCAGGCAGATTTCGATTCATGCTGAGTGATTCTAAATTGACTATTTCAAAACCTTTTAAACACACTACAACCAGTCGAGCCTTCAAGAAATGTACTGAATAGGATTCTGTGCCAATATAAAATTCCACATAGCTCTTAAACCAGGACGGCATTTTGCTAAAAAGACCAGATTTTGTAAAGTATTTTTTGCTATTAGCAGGGTCTCGAAGATCACCACAGATTGGTTCCAGCACTTTAAAATGACTATCAACACCCCGCTTTTTCATGGCAACTACCAGAGTACGCCCGTTGCATACACCTGAGCGAAAATAACTAATGTGTTGAGCAACCTTCTGGTGTGTTTTATCCATTGAAATCTTTCGAGCATCCTTTTGAATTAAAGGCTCCAATGCATATGCATACAATGTTTTATCTAATGGACTTTAGATACTTTTTACCACTTCCTGTTTTCTTCCTACCTGCCAAAATCAAGAGTATACGATGCTCTTCAAGTACTGCAATCTGGGTAACATCTGAAATAGATAAAACAAGTTTTATTGAGTTCGTATCTCCTTCAACTCCCATCCATATGCCTTGCTGTGTGCCAACAGCGATCATACGTATATTTTTTGAGCTTCCTATAAAAAAGATAGACATGAATACATTGAAAATGTCAGATAAAGGTAGATGCTTACTGAATGGTGTTGTGCAAGTTACTTTTCCATAATTGTGGGAACCTGATGCGTTTGTATTTCCAAAAGTAGTATCACTTAACGATTTGATTTCAAAAACTTTTTTATCTAGATTTGCTGCTTCCATCATTGCCTTTGCTTCTATTACCTTTTCTTTCCATTCTAAACGAGAGGAAGCACTCTCAGCATAGAGCATGTAATCAGCGCCATGCCGACCTAAATGTTGAATCAAGATAGGAAATTGGTTATTTCCAAAGGGCAATGAAGTCCCATTTGGGATTATACTGTTGCTAGTAGGTGAGAGTAAGGCATAAGTGCCATTTGCAGTACTACTCATATTTCTTAAACCAATTGAGAAACCCTCTGTAGCTTCCTGAATATGCAGCAGTTCCATCGGTATCGGACGTTTTGATATAACATACTCTACATCATCTGTTTTGTTAGGAGCCTTTTTTATCTTCGTCATGAGCAGTAAATGATCAAACAAAAAGACTTGCAATTCCACCGTCTCCACTACAAGATGTGATTTTCGACATAGTCTTCCTTCCATCAAGAGCTTCCTTCCAGGTTTCAACAAGTCTAGTTCGTGAGGCTCGCCTGGTTTGAATCGAACACGTTGATTAATTTCATAGACGCGCAAGGTGTTTTTGGTCTCGACTGTTGCTTCGTCCACCTTGGTAGCTACTCCTTTAATGATCTCTATACATTTTGCAATACTGGCTTTATCCGGGCTGTCACTTGGCGTCTTTTTTAATACGGCATCCAATAATAAGGAATAACGTTGAAGTCGAGTGACAGGTAAGATGATAAAATGACGAAAGGGCAACCTTCTGCTTTCAGCTCTCTTTTCTTTCTCTCGAATAAAAGTTTGAAACAAGATATTGGTCTCTGCTTCTTGTTTAGCTTCGTATTCAGCTAATACAACGTGAGGGCCATACTTCAAGTACACATCCATAAAGCGATCGACATGACGTAAAAAAATATCACCGACTTGGTTGATACTACCAATGGCATTGGTAGATTGACAATACGCTTGGTGATCTTTTAGGTCGTCGCACAACACTTTATGAATATCTAAGATTTCTTGGTAATTATTGAACACCTTTTCACAAAACTCTTGCCTTCTTGGTTCTTCAATACATTGAGCATGTAACAATTCGTTAACATAAAGCTTGTAAATTATGGTTGTTAGATGAAGTCTAAAAGAACACATGAAAATTTATTTACCTCGTCTAATAGTCGCAAATCACGAACGTAGTCTTCTTCGGTATAAATAAGTTCATGAATTGCTTCTTGTCTAGCAATTTCATTTTTAGGCAGAGTGACCAATATATCTTTTGAAACGTTGGCTGACCATGCACGTGAAATGCTCTGCAAATAAAAGTGAGTTTATAAATAATAATGCGGTACTTGTTTTGATCTTACAGTATCATGCGAGACAGAGGAACCAACAGAAGGTGCTGCCAATCTTTGCTGAGATACATCTTGTTGTTGTACAAGCTTATTAGGACAAAGTGGAGAGTAACAACCAGGCTGACCAGGTAAGCATGACATTGAATAACAGCGTGCCAGTGGCGTGTAAACACCTTCAATTTTTTCATTTGTGATGACGAGTGTGTATATCTCACTTGTAGAATTGTACAACTTGTTTTTCCTTAAGGATTTTTCCGAATATGGAGTAGGAATAATCAAAGGAGGGTTGGTCTTTGTCAGTGCACGGGCGATTTTTAGGTAAGTTGAATTTGGCGATCCACTAGGCAAAAATGAGCGAACAATATCCTGTGAAAAAAGAAAATGGTCAAGGCTTCATTGCAACCACTATTTTTCATACAACATACCACTGCTTCCTCACCAGTAAAACTAAGAGGATATTCAGCTGAAGAAAATATCTTTCTACGTTCATTTAACGATTTCACACACACAATAAATTGATTCGATATGAAGGAAAGTAAAGCAAAGTTTGGAAATATACCCTGGTTTGATTCATATACTGCTGACATACCAAATGTTAAAGGTGAAGTAGGAGCTGATAAAAGAAACTTGGGTGAAAGGGGGATACGTTGAGCTGTGGTAGAAGAAGAAGAAGTAGTACGATTCAAAGAACTTGACCTTGTTGTAAAAAGACCATCCTCCATATTGCTTGCACTTAGGTAAGATGGTGAAACAGGCGGTGTACCATTTTGAGGCTTTTCTTCAATAATGGATACCTTTTTTGGCTGATCTATGCATTCTGTGGTACTATTGAATCTTGTATAATTTTCGAACACATACCCTCGGGTATCCTCTTTTAGGTATTCATCCTACATAATAAGCTTAAGCAAAAAAAAAGGAGTATCTTTTGTTTTGATTGAGAAAATGCTTACTGATAGGTTGTAGCTGTTTAGTTGATTTGAACTTGTTTTATAATTACTGCTTAAACTTAATTCGTTAATGAACATGTCCAGATCATGACAAAGGGCTTCAAGAGCAGGTGATTTTATAGTCTCAGATTCAGATGGCTGTTGCCTCATTGCAACTTGTTCTATGTCCATATTAAAAAAAAGGAGAGAGTATAATTTTCTTGATTTTGTACACAAAAGAAAATTAAACCGAGAAAGAAGGGAAAAAAAAAAAGGATTAAAATAATGAAAAAGAAAAAGAAGATTCAGGGCAAGCTTTCAATCTTCGTGCTACCACAACAAAAATAATAAGAAATAAAAGTTACTTTAGAAAGAATATTAACTATACGCCATATCTTTTATTGTTTGTGTGTGAAGCCATAAGCAATTTGTTACTTTATTTTTTTTTTATCCAAAATAATCACAGTCCTTGTTTGAATTAAGCCGACAATCTAGATTTATTTCTCCCTTTTTCATAAATATAGTAAGATTTTTCAAGATACGCTGCTGTAAACTAAATTATTCTTCTTTTATATCTATAAACTTGAGAAAAGTAACATACACATATATAAGACAAATTGAATATTAAATAACATAAAACAATAAAAAAAATTGTCAAAAGGGAGCGGAATCATCCAAATTAAGTAGAAGGATATGACCAATTGTAATCAGCATCCAAGTGGGCAGTGCATATAAAAGTAACTTACTTTATTGACACCAAGTAAAGAAGGAAAAATCGGCCTTTGATGATGAATATATTAATGAGGCGCAATTTCACATGCTTTGTATAAAAATCCTATTGTCTTTTTCTATTGAAAAGTTTTTGTACGTCCATTAATAAACAAAATATATCAAATAAAAAATCAACGCAAAAGATGAGTCATTCCTGGCAAATTATTAACTTTTATAATGATATATTATAGCATAATGCCATTGAAAGCAAAAATTTCAAAAATTTTATTATTTCTTTGCTGCTGAATGTTTTATCGTTGTGGCGATTTCCTATGATTAAACATTTATTTTCAATCTTTGATACAGTCTTTTTCTGTAATTGAAAATTTCCAGTTTAGAAGAGTCCTTTAAAGTATACTTTGCTCAAGTACATTAATGCTGCTACTATGTGGCAGATCGTCAATGCTTGCTTTTTATATGCTACTAATATTCCTATGAAGCCAATTGCTTTCATTGATTACCTTTTTCGAATTTTCCTTTGAAATTTTTTGAATCATTTGGGTGCGTAGTAAGGCCAGTATAATTTAATTTTACATGATAGATGTTTTTTTTTTATTGTAATATATTTTATATATTGCTATTAACCTCAAGCTTATGTAGCGGTTTTTTATTGTCATTAATATTTCTTAGCAAGATCGAGTTGTCTGCATTGGAATAAATAGATATGAAAACTTTATTAACTAATGATCGCTCTTTCAGTCCTTGATACATCAACTATAGTAATCAGACACGAGTTTCATCTTCTTTTCCTTGGATGTCGTCAAGCCGTAGTTTCAAGAGATAAAAGCATGCAAAATTCATTTTGTAAAATAAAATGAGCTTCACTTTAAACATTATCAATTTCGGTTATAGAAAATTTGGTTCTACCGTTTGAACTGAACTAACGTTAAATCAAGGATTAACTTTTTTAATAGCAGTGTGGTAGTTGAAATGATAAATACTAACTGGTACATATACGTTATGATGAATCAACACAAAAAAGTACTACAGAAAACCTTTAAAGCGCCTTTATTTAATAAAAATATAACTATTATAGAATTATTGTTGGCTATTTCATACTTTTTCATCTCATTCTTATTGACTTATATACCTTGATTATAAGTAAAGTATATCTGAATGTGTGTTGCCAACCAAATAACAATGAAATGTTATAGCTATTCCTTCCCTCAAAGCATTTGTAAAACAAATAATAGATGTGTTGTAAGTAATAATAAAAATATACAAATGACTTATTGGTAAGCTATCTCATGCTCATTAGTACTTAATCAATTACATTATTTTGTATTAATTCTAATCATCATTACTTTATCAAAAGCTGCATTTTTCATTTTATATCAAAAGACTATAGACTAACAAGTCTTTAAGAGCTAATGTAATATTAAACATGAGAATATAGCTCTTGTAAATACAAAGATTTCATGAGCTTATCCAAAAAAAAAAGCATAATCTTTATACTTAACTTTTCAAAAACAACAGCCATACTAGAATTTGATTGCATTGACATGTCAAACGGGGTTCGAAGGCAAGATAGAGACACAGTGATTTGATTGGGTTACTTTATTTACGTCACCATTAAATAACGTTTTGCATTTTTCGTGACTTTGCTGATTCTAGGGTGGAATTTTAAAAATAAAGTAGGGTTTCTTAACAGGCGATACATAGAACAAGTTTCTTCTCCCCACTCTTTAAATAATGTCATTCAGAGCTGCTACACAACGTGCATTGAATGTGCGTGCCTTAGTTTCAACCACTCGTCAACCCATTGTGATGACCTCAGTTCGTCCTCAATCAACCTTAAATACTGGAGAAATTGTTGAAGATCCTCAAATTGGTGATTATCCCAACTTGCCTCGTAACAGTACTCAAGCTAGAGGCCCTTACGGCTGGTGGGATCCTCAAGATAAGCGTAACTTTGGCGAGACTGTAAGGAGTGAATGATACAAAATCTTGGGAATATTTTAGATTAAAAATTATTCATAGCTTCATGAAGAAGATGAAATTATGGGTGTCTGGGCTCCTGATCTTCACGAATACAGCCCTCGTAAGGCACTTGCCCAATTAGCACTCTTTGCTGGTGCTATTGCTTCTGTTGCTGGTATTGTTTACAAGACTTACCCTGAAAGCCCAGCTGTAAGACCAATTTATATACATAAATCTTAATTTCTAATGGTTTTATCATTAGGTCAAGAGAACCTATCCTTACAATGGATTGACAGAAGAATTTGGCGCTCGTGAAGGAGATATTCGTCCTCGCGGTGTAAGTAGCAAATTTTTATCACTGATTGATTACATTTTATTAAAAATGGATAAAATAGGCCCGTGTTGGAAATGATGAGGAAGCATGAAAAATGATTCAAAATAAACAATACTTGTAAGAAAGATGTACTAGAGATCAAGCTTCATCATAAGAGACTTTTTTTTAAAGAATATTGTACTCTATCATTTTCTCTATCTTATTTTCGATGAAAATCATATTAAATTTTATAGGAAATAGTGTTTATATTTTTTTGGTGAAAAAGGAAGAAAAGAAAGAGTCGTTACCAATTCTCTTGAGCCTATTAAAAGTCCAGATATTATCATAGCTATGCGTTCAGTTATCGAGACCAATTGTAATTCAATAAGTACTTTAATGAAAAATTAAGCTGAACTTTTAATGCTTTTAACGTTCCCCATCATTGCGATCGAGGCAGGTAGGAACAGTCCTTTTTTTTTTTTTTTTTTTTTTTTGATAAAAATGCCAGTATAGATCTTAACAGTTTCAAGCGCATTTACTGGATGTTACTTAATTACATATCCTTACTACAAACAATCATATTTCTGTTAAAATTACTGCAAAAAATTCCACATTAAGCAAATCGTTTATTTTTGTTCTAGGAGGCTTGCTCTGTGGGTTCAGTGTCCTCTGGCTTCATCAAGTTGGCACTTTCTTGTTCTTCTTCATATTCTTCTTGTTCAAGATCATTTGAATTCTTAATTAAAGGCGAAAACGCATACCCTTTGCTACCATTACGCCAACGAACATGAGTAGATGCTTTCCTTTGAGAGTTACCCAATCTAGATCTTCTACGTCCACTGGCCCGTCTTCTTTTTTCCATAAAGTTACTATGGCGCCTACGAATTTCAGATCCATTAGACTTATAAAGCTCGTATTCCATTCTTTCAGAAGTGTGCGAATCAAAACGTTTCTGACGCTGCAGTGCTCGATAATCTTCCTCTGGTATACTCGTTCCTTCATATCTGTTCCATACTTCACGTCTTTCGTTTGGAGGTACAGGAGGAACTTGGTAGGCTCCAAGCCCCTTCGTCAAGTCGAGAGGATGAACCACAGAGACAGTGGCAGGCTCTGAAGAGGATGTGTTACTAATAACAGATTTTCGATTGAAATTCTTTTTGGCCCTTTGACGTTTTTCTATTTCCTCGTACAGCTTTTGACGTTGCTGACGCATGCCATAGTCCATAGTTTCTTTTTCTTCATCGCCATAAGGTGGAGGATAGTGTTCTTGATAGAGAGCAGCATCGTTTGTCGGTTTTTCATTAGATGTCCATTCTCCCTCTTGATCGCCTACAATATATCCACGAGCCTCTTGGTGTTCAGTATAGATATATTTTTTATGAATAATAACAATAGCCAATACCAACCCCTAAGTTTGTAAGAAATAGTTATTCATCTAAATATATTTTCATATACTTTATGCATACAGATACAAAGGTGTAAACTACCCATGAAACAAGTCGCTCTGTTGAAAAATTCGACCATTGGTGGGTACATTTGTCGAATATTTCCTTAAACTGCTCATTATTCTCATAATTTTCAGACCACCAAAAGAAGCGGTATGGCTGGCGTTGCATACAATTGTTCATTAAGATAGGGCGGTAAGTGCTGTAGAGCAACATGATGTGCACGAATCCAATCAAGAATTGAAGAATAACAATAAAGCATAAACCGTACATAAATATACTCATGCCACCAACAGATTTCTATCGAATTGATAAATACTTTTTTTCTTTTTGTTCTATTTATTTCTTCTTCTTTTTTACCATAAACGTTACAACAAGTCCATAGATGCTCCATACACTTACAATACCAATAAACGTTAAGTAAGTATACAAATCAGCCATTCTAAAACTATTAACCCAGTCTTTTTTTTTTTTTTTTTTTTTTTTTTTTTTTTTTTTTTTTGAAAATCCAGTTATTATGGGGCCAAATATACTTAATTTGTCTAATGTTACCAGAGAGATAAACAAGATCAACCGCTATCAAAGCAGGACCAAAAATCTATGATCATGTTAATAGTGAGACTGTATCATATATTCCTTTTGTTTATTTTTTTCTTTTACAATCAATAGAAAAATTGAAGTGATCACAAGCGTTTGCCGGGACCAGATCTTATTAGAATCGAGCTTTATTGAATTTAAAATCATGAGCGATGTTTGTGAAAGAAAAAAAAAAAAAAAAAAAAGAGGTAATCTTTTTTGCTTACAGCGGTTATACAACATGGTTCGGGATCATTTCCTAAAGTCGTGTTGTTTATGTTTCAACAAATTCAAGGGGTCTTTTTTTTAAAAAAAAAAATGAGTGCTTTATTAACGAATTATAAAATGCATAAATTTAAGCAAAGAAAAAATGTTTTTAATTGAGTCACAAAGAGACTTGTCCCTCACGACGAGACGCATACCATTTCCAAGTATAATAAACACAAATTGCTAAGAGTGAAAGGACTACAAAAATCCCAATCACAATCAAAGCAATAACCCACCAAGGCCATCTCTTTTGGCGAGCTTCTTCAGGCAGAACAAGAACACAGTCTATGACAAGTACACCGCCACCAGAACTTGAGCGGCCAAGGTCCAAAATGTCGGCACTGTCTTGAGAACTCCCTTTAATATGGACTGAGTAACCACCACCAATATTTTTGTTGATGACAATCACAATGTCCTTAGAAAGCAATGAAGGAAATTCAGTACCAGTATATCCAATATCACGATGTTCATTATTATCTGAAGCCCACCAACGTTTTTTTCCTATTTCATTTATATCAAGCCGAGGCAAACCGAGAGGGATTACATGTAATTTAGCAAGTTTGGCAAGTTTTTCATCACTCAGATGAGACAGATTAGTTCTGGCGAATGCACGATCAGAGGGGGCCAAGATCGTATAAGGTTCATCCTTGGATGTGCCGTTTAAAACATTCTTTGGCATATTACCATACTTCAAAAGACCTAATAATCTAATCGTTCCTTCAGCAGATAAAAGATTATGATTACTAACTTCCAAATTTTCTGGAAGTTGAACACGATCAATGGTATGAATAACACCATTTGAAGTTAAGATGTCTGTACGTATCACTTTTGCAATCACTGCGCGGTCATTTTCATCAGCAGCACCATGACCTCGGATAAAGAATCCAGCGCTTGTCTTGTTTAGAGTAATGCGAGCATCCGACGCGAGTGTCTCCTCTTTGTGCTCACCTTCTGCTGTTGAGTTCTCATAGAATAGACCACGGACAGCATGATACTTTACTACTTGCTCAAGTTTCTTTCGTGATTCAGGTTGAAGCAGATGCTCTGCCAAAAGACCAAGATGAGTAAAAGCTTTGTTAGTAGGAGCAAATAAAGTGATTCCATGTGCCTTTTCAATGGCTTTATCAGAGTCTGATGCATACAAGCTAGCCACAAATGTAGACAGTTCAAGGTTAGCAGGGAGACGATTCACTGTATTTCGAGGTAAAACAAGACGATGAGCAATAGGATAGATGATGGCATTGCTTCCGATTTCAACTGTAATACAGAAGGGAACAATGAATAAAGGAAGAGCTATTTATTGGCTTTATATTAACAGTAAACCTACCAGGATCCCTCAACACATGAGATTTGTCAAATTGAATCAATTTATTTGGTTCTGAAATGGTCACAGGTATGTGCTGATAATAGGAATCACCGAGGTCATCGTGAGAATGAGTCTCAAGTAGTTGGCCATGAATGAGGTCAGAGGGGCGGTATCGATTACGAACGATATGATATTCCAACCAGGCCTTCATTTGATTTTTAGGCACATTACCTTCATCCAGCTTATCATTTGGAGGAGCCAATATTGTCACTTGATCAGTTTGATCCTTGTCCAAATAGCGCCCTAAGCCATTACTGTCGAGTAATCTTCCAAACTTGGTTGCATGGATAGCACTCAAAACCTTTCGAGTATCAAGGTTCAGAAAATCCTTATTTTTTGGCAATAAAGGTCTTTCAAGCACATGAATCACACCTTTTTTTATGATGAAAAATCAATGATAAATAACCATTAAAATTCCTTGTGCTTACCATTGGCTGATAAAATGTTACTTTTAATCACTTTAATATTATTCACAGTGATAGTATTTCCATGAATCAATACAGCAAGGGATTCTGAGCCCTTCACAGTTTCAATTTTAGATTTTCCTTCTGCAAAATCATTTGTATAAAAGATCTTGGGTGAAATTTGATGTTTTAAAATCCTTGCCAAATCATAACAACCTTCTTTGCTGTTCAAATAATCCTTTTCAATATCACTGAGGTCATTCCCAAAGACACTTTCTTTAGTCGCAAAGATAGTATAGCCCTTTGCATTCTTTAGTTCTTGATCCATATGAGCCTTATTAACTAAATCACAAAAATCCTGAAGATCATTGTCCAGAGCTAATGTTTCGTCTAACATAAAGTGTGTCAGTCTGTTGTCAGTGTTCAGCACCATTGACCTATACGTTACCTAAATTTACAGGCAGTGGCAAGAAATTGTCAACACTATGAATGACACCATTCGAAGCATCAATGTCCGCTTGAATAACTTGTGCACGATTTGCCTCTACTCCGGTACCAATAATAATGTCACCTTTAAATGTGGTCTTTGTGACCTTTAGAAATTGTCGTAAATCACCACTATAAGCCTCTGTCTCTAAAAGTCGTCCATCCCAAAATTCATTTGACTTGATAGCGACAGGAATGACATGATACAGAACCTGTTCTGGTGTTGAATGGTTGTCATTATTGTCATGATCAAAAGCTTGGTTAACAGGAGCAAAAATTGTACCAGCTTTGATTGCCTTGAACTTAAAAGTTAGATTATGTCTTTCGATTTCATCAACAAATTTAGTGAATCTTTTGTCATCAGCAAGAGTATCATATAATGACTTTTCAGGCTTTAAATAATCATTGAATAAACAAGCAGAGCACATGTTTATGAAGCATATCAAGACATAAAATAGTACAAAGAATATCGTAAATTTTTTATGCATTTTTTCAAAGAGTTGAAATAAGAAAGACAATGAAAAGAATACAAAGAGAAAAGGATAAAGTATGATTGATTTTTTGAATTCAAAAAGAAAGAAAACTTCATTTGTCAAACTAGTATATCACTTGAATGTCATCATTCATCTCTCATGAACCTTTTTTTCTTTTTATGCTTTAAAGAAAAAATACAATAGCAATAAAGTTCATATATCATTTTGATGCTTTACAATTCTCGTTTTAGCTGTATGCTTTGTTCAGATTTTTATGCGAACATGTAATTAATGTATACTTTCTGTTTTCATTGGGATTAGAATATACAATAATTACTGATATATAGACAATCTACTACATGTAATTTATAAAAAAAAAAAAGAAGGTAAAATAGAGCAAACTTCATTTTAATCTTTTTAACCTTAAATACCACGTGGAAATTTAGAGTGAGAAATAAAAAAAGAATGGACATTTAGATAACAAACGCGTAACGTACTTCAAAAGTTTTGTTGCACAAAATTGATTTGTTAGTAGGCTTTTATTGTTTGATTCATCCTTGCTTTATGTAGAATAAAAAATTTGTTTCTTGTTGAGTCAAAATTAGTAAATAAAGTAGGAATTGAATACAACAACTATCAGGTTACTTGTCCTACTCTCTCTCTACTCCCTGATACTAGATTGTCTTACTACTATTATTATTAGCAGACTACTATTTTTAAATTTTTAATTAAATTTACATGTAATTAATTGCTTTAATAAATGTACGCATAAAAAAGAAGAGGTACGTAGACTAGGACTCAATCAATAAGCTGAGGATGACTGTAACCACGAAATGTAAAACAGAACTTTTACACAAACATCATTTTGAGAATAGAAGCAACACCCATGATTTCCTTTTTTGTATGACATGACTTTAATTGTGTAAATAAAAGATATAAAAAAAATAAAGCCATAAAGGATACAATATTAAAGAGAGCGTGTGTGTGTGTGTGAGTGTGAGAAAGAGAGAAAGAATAATTAAGAAATTGTCATATAAAAATGAGTAATCTTATTTTTGTATGAAGATAGTTTAAAGAATAAGACAACCCTTCTTTTTAGTTGGTCGAACAGGAGGAGATAAGACAGCACGGATGGCTTCATCAAATACATTTTTAAGACCTTTTTGAGTGAGTGCTGAACATTCAAGATATTTGACTGCAGAAATTTCTTTTGCCATTTGTAAACCTTGAGCATAAGAAATAGGTGCCATCTTCTTTTCACGAAGTCTGTCTATTGTGTCTTTGTCCTCACGCAAATCAAGTTTAGTACCTACAAGGATGATGGGTATGTTGGGTGCATGATGACTAATTTCGGGATACCACTTTTTTTATAAAATGAGCAAGATTAACATTCTAAACTTTCCCCTTTCCTCTCTTTCTCTCCCTCATATTCTTTTTCTTTCTCTTACCTTAGTTTTCACGTTTTCAAAAGAAGGGGGACTAATAAGTGAGAAACAACATAAAAATACGTCAGTTTGTGGATAAGAAAGAGGACGAAGACGGTCATAATCTTCTTGTCCTGCTGTATCCCATAAACCCAAATTAATTGGCTTTCCATCAACCATCACATTAGCTGAATAATTATCAAAACTATATATAAAATAATAAGACGGGTTGTTTGCTTTTCTTGTATTTTATATTACACAGTTGGTATATATTCACCAGGAAAAGCGTTGGTGGTATAAGATATTAATAGACATGTTTTACCAACAGCACTATTTACAATAGAAAAATTAAGCTTTTTTCATCTTGACTATATTTTTAAATTACCCATCACCAACAACAACACATTTAATAGATTGCATAATGTTAAATTAAGTACAATAAGAAAAAGAAGAAATGGGAGAAGTAGGAGAGAAAGTAATAAAAGTATATAAATATATAATGTGTGATTAAAAGAGAGAGAAAGAGAGAGAGAAAAAAAAGAAAATTGAAATGCTGCTTTCTTCGAAATAGTTCGTTCATTTAAAATAAACTTTTGTTGAAATTATTAAAGATTGATTGGCTCATCTTTCGGGGCTTTATTTTAAGCCAATAAATGTCTTTGTATCATATCCTGTGCACAAATTCTAGTGATAAAAATCCACCTAGCAAACGAACCCAATTGTAAATGAATGATAAAATCATCGGTTTAGAGCACTTAAGAAAGAAAATGATCGATGATAAGGTATAGAATAACCTATCATTACTATTTACTGTCTATATATATTGTACTATATAACAATATTAGAAAAAGTATTAATGACTAAAGAAACCACAAAAAAAGTAGTGCAAGCCATACAACAAAGAGCCAAAAAGAAGTATTCAATCACAATCATTCATCCTTATAACATATAAGAAATATTAAATTAAGAGGGTTTTCTGATAACATTTGAAGATAAATTTGTTGTTATTTCACTCATCGCTGCATTTTTTTTTTCTAGATTACTACGGCGCTACGACACATTATGAGCTATTCAGAAAAGGCACACCTAAAAAATAAGAAAAATGGAACTAATATGCATATACTAATCATAAGGTTTGCACTGAAGCAGACGTAAACTTTTTGTGTTTTAGAAAAAACATACATAGCACTGCAAACGGCTTAGTTGTAAACGGGTTATTATTTTTCACTTGATTTTAGTAATAAACTATTTGATGTGGTCTCTTTAATAAAGCAATCCTTTTCATATTTATGTTTTTACAACTTTACTAAGTTACAATGGGCATATGTACTGACAAAGAACTTTGTATATTGAAGAAATATATTTGGATAGAAATTTAACTATAAAGTACAATGCTAAGGTATTGTAAGTGTTTTTCTAAGGAAGCAAATTTCAGCTATAGCAGTAAATAAATATTTTCTTTTTCTATTGTCATTTGAAATAAAAACACTGTAAATTAAAAACACAAATTTAAGTTATATACGACTTTTATTATCAAACTGAAATCTTCAACACGGGGACTAAGAAGCTTAATATATCTGAACCAAAGATGCTAAGAGACATAGTAAAAATGATGATCCAGTCTAAGATGATTTTGAACAATGCATTCACTTTATAATCATGTTTGTATCTTTCATTTTAAAAGAAAAACGTCGATTGCAACACTGAATTCCCTTGCGTTACCCACATTATGGGTCGCAGCAAATTCGTGATCCTCACCTTTGATAGATTTAACCCAGCTATAAAGATAGTAATAATATATATTATATACGGTAATAATCAAAGCTAAAAAATACAAGAGAGTAATATGTTGGATTAAAATATGCTACGTCTTTCAAGAACTATGATTAGTCACTTGAGTTAATTAGCAAAAAGAATATGAAAATGGACAAAATTATGAAAACTGACATATGCCTCTGGAAAAAGAGGATAATAAAAAGTATACTTTGTCTATGTATCTGAAATATTAAGGAAAATGAAAATATAATTTACGAATAATAATGTTTATGATATTAATTTGCGCACTTCATGAATTTTGATCTTTTTAATATTCAACTTATTATACATTTATCTAGCGAAAATGACATGGTAAAGACTAATATTATAACCTGAGCTTCTTTTTTTCATAATCCTGGCGGCCGGATGTGTATATATATAAATAAGAAAACAAAAAAAAGGCTAGATATTGCACCGTTTAAATCTGGCTTAATCTAGCACAATTATTCAGTCGGCCATTGGATATGAGGGGAACTGATACTGGTTGACTCATAAAAAACTATGGACTTTTTCTATTGGCTTTCCTTTCTTTTTTTGCCTTGCAATCAACAAAAAAAATGTCTGATTCAACGCGACCAACTGCTGGCCAGCAAGACTCTCCAGAGAGTAGTACACAGCAACCTCAAGATAATAAAAAGAAACCTCGTACTGGTCCTAAAAGACGAAAAGTGACTCATGGTAAAATGAACAATAATATACAAACAAGTCTATTGAACTTTAATTTAGCCTGTGTTTACTGTAGACGCTCACACATGACTTGTGATGAAGGTGGTTTTGTTTTTTTACAATTAAAATAATTTATTCATGTCTCTATTTAGGTCGTCCTTGTCAGCGTTGCATTAAACGAAGCATTGGGCATTTATGCCACGATGAAGTAAAACCCCCCAACAACTCTATTTCTATACAACAACAGCAACAACAATTGAATAATGCTAGATCAGACATTCAAATTAATATTAACAGCGAGAACTATGCGCCCTTATCTACTCTAGCTCAAAACAATGGTAATTCATCCACTAAAAAATGTATTTGATTCATAACAGATCACAATATAGTTGCTCGATCTAACAGTAATCCCAAAAGACTTCCACTTCAGCTTTATGGACAAATGGGAGCAGGTCAACTTACATTTGCAAGTGAACAAATGGGCAATGAAATATCAGTCATCAGCAATTTTTTAGATTCAGTAGGTGGTAGTGACAAGCAGGGGATTATGGCAGCTAGAAACGATGCAGCACCCAACACAACTGTCAATAACACAGAAAGATTTTTTTTAACAGCAGCCGATCCTTCTGACGGGAAATTAGAAGATCGTTTGACAGAGGTGATCAATGCAAAGTATGAAGCAGGGTTTTTGAAACCATATAACTATGTGAATGGCTATGCTAGACTTCAAAAATACATGGACAATAAGTAAATGGTTTGGAAGAGGGGAACAGGAAGATATTAAGATAGCTTACATAAATTCAAATATAGTATGTCTGCCTCTAGTCGACAGCGTATATTGAACGTGATGGGAACATTTCGTCCTGCTTTTAGGTCGGTGGCCCAATCATTAACAGATATTGATTTAATATTAGTTGAGGAAGCCTTTGAAAGATTACTTTTGGTAGAAGAAATAAATAACAAGAAATAGTAGTACACTGACGGTAACTAATCATAGCAAGTAGGATTATGACAGAGTGTTTAGTTCGATGGGTATACCAGCCTGTTTATGGAGACGTACAGGTGAAATATATAAAGGAAATAAAGAGTTTGCTGCACTTGTCAATGTTCCTATTGAGAATCTCAGAGAAGGTAGATTATGTATTTATGAATTAATGGCGGAAGAATCAGCAGTTAACTATTGGGAGGTAAACTAAGTAAGAGAGCAAAGAGGTACAGAAAGGAATGCTCATGTCTTCAATAGAAATATGGAAATATAGCCTTTGATCCTGGACAAAAAGCAGTCTTGACTTCATGTTTACTAAAAAGTCCTGGCCTAGAAAATACAAGCGTGATTTCGTGTTGTTTTTCATTTACTATTCGTAGAGACAAATATAATATTCCTGTAAGTGCCTTTTACTGTATTAATCATTTTAATAACAAGAACAATTATTAGACGGTGATTGTCGGAAATTTTCTACCAATACAACTACAATAGCTTCTTTTTTTTTTTTCTTTTTACTTTCATTTTATTTATTTGTTGTATAATTAAAAAACAAGTTCAGAAATAACACTTAACGTATGATGTATGAAACCACAAGTATCCAGTATTGTAAATTACAGTTAGTTGATTATTTAGAGACATTGTAGAGTAAGTTTTTAGGGAGATCTATGTTTTATGGTTTATTTAAATACATTTACATTATATAAATTAAAAAGGAAAAGCAGATTTTTAGAATGCACGTTGGCCACGTTCGTACTGGTTAGCCCAGACGGTACTGACACCAAGCTCACGAGCAGCATGGTTCAGCCAACTGCTGTCGTTCAAATGGGCACGTCCAACCAAGATATAATCAGCCTTGTCTTCTTTTAAAACAGTTTCAGCATCCTTAGGATCGATAATTCTACCAACAGCAGCAGTAGCAATGTTAGCTTGGTGTTTAATTGCATTAGACATCTCGATTTGGTAGAGCTTTTCGGTAGGATAAGCAGCGTCAGTACGGTTACCACCACCAGAGACATCAATCACATCAACACCAATCTCCTTCAATGCCTTGGCATATTCAATGGATTGATAAATGTCCCAACCTTCTTCATCGCGTTTCATAGAATCAACATATTTAAAGTCAGTACCTGAGATACGAACCCATAAAGGCTTGTGTTCTGGCCACACTTTGCGAACAGCTTCAATCACTTCAAGAGGATAACGCATACGGTTTTCTAAAGATCCACCATAGATATCAGTACGCTTATTAGAATGACCAGACAAAAAGCTTTGTAATAAATAACTAGTCATTTAATTTAGTAAATATAATTCATTTCCAATTGACAATTCTCTTTCTTACCCGTGTGCATTGTGAACTTCGAGGACTTCGATGCCAGCCTTATCAGCACGAATGGCAGCATCAACCCATTTTTGTTTTATAGCTTCTAATTCAGGAATAGTAAGAGCATGAGGTTTGCCGTGCAACTCATCAAAGGGAACATCAGAAGGACCAACGATATCATTAGGCCATCCTCCTTCTGATTCAGGAACCAATTTATATCCGTTCCACAAGGAAGACATGTTGGCCTTGCGACCAGCATGAGCCAATTGAATAGCAGGGATAGTGCCCTGGGATTTGATCAAGTCAACAACACGTTTAAGGGGAGCAATGTGTTCATCTGACCATAAACCAGCATCATGAGGAGAGATACGACCACGAGGTTCAACAGCAGTAGCTTCAATAATGATGGCAGCAACACCCTTGAAGGCAAAGGAGGCATAATGAGCCAAGTGAAAATCATTAAAGAAACCATCTGTACAACTGTACATACACATAGGAGGTACAACAATGCGATTCTTGTAAGTGACAGACTTGTTTGTTACAGGAGAAAAGAGTAAGCTCTTTTCGGCATTTGAGGCTTTGCCAACTTGGGGGTTAAAGGCTTGGGTTTGAATAGCAGCAGAAGGCATTTTTTGATCTATATTTCTTTGTTAAATCAAAAATTGCGAGCTCCTTTTATATCTGATTGATTATTAATAAATTCTGCAGTGGTAGAAACATCTGACTTTAAAATGTATTACAAATACAAAATTGTGATTTTGTTTTTGAATTTGCTCTTCTGCCAATTTAGATCCTCTATCCATTCTTTTGTCCATAAAAAAAACCGCATTATGTTATTATTCTATAAGTAAGAGGTAGTCACTACATAATAACCGTATTATAATTTTAGGGATCAATTCAAATACAAGTATTATCACTTTAATAAATAATTCATCCTCCGGCAAGCCAGCGGCTTAATTATTACCCCCCAAAAAAAAGGAAGGATCTGTTTCAAATTGATGTCTGATCCCTGCATTAGTTTTAATCCGATATATAAACAAATGATATTAGAGTTTATTTCTATTAACTTGAACAAATAAAAAATTGCCCCTAGGATCAGTAATACCAATTGTCATTTCATTGGTGCAAGTAAAGGTATAAACCATTATAATAAGCAAAACATATTCATTATAGGTGAATTAATACGGTCAATAACATTTTTAACATCCAATTGTTGAATAACTTCGTTTTGAACAAGAAGTTAGCACTTGGATATAACTGCTTTCCATTTACAATATGATTTCCTTATGCGCACTAGCTAATAATCACTTGGATTTTCATAAGTTATTCAAGTATAAAGTGAGCATAGAATATTGTTTTATTTGTAATCATTTCTGTAGGTAATTTATTACATTTCTAATGAATGAAAGAGTAATACAGTGTTAAATTGGTTTCCCTCCTAATATGTTTGTATTCATAGCGAGCGCTAGTAGTCGAAAATCATGTTCAGTGTTTGATTATCCCTTATATTTAAATAAAAACATCATAAATGATCATAAATTTCTTCACAAAAGAATACAAACAACTAACCTACAAACTAAGAAAAAAGAGAGGGAAGTGCTGTTTTTATTTGAATAATAGAATCCTGTTCTAATAAATAACAATATGATTATACTTTAAAGCCTTTTCCAGTGCTGGCACTTTTAACAAATTTAAAACATAAGTTTATCGTATCAATATAAGGAATGTTTTGCACAGTAGATGCTATCATATTTCTATTGAGATAAAAAAAAACTTCAATTTAAACTAGAGACGAAAAAGAATAGAATTTTAACGTTAAGATAAAAAAAAAGTTTCATTGATTTATAATAAGACTTGGTTGTCATAAATGGATGGCAAGAGGTATATAATACAAGTCGAGAACTACTTGCTGGCAGTAGTTCATGCTTGAATTAGAATTGGGCTATCAGATCAGATTTACCACAACAGTTTATTGTATCTTTTGACTCTATATTTCCAGTTGGGATTAAGAAGAGAATAATGGACGAATGAGAAGAGAATATTATAAAAGTATGTATACTCTTTATTAGGTGTCAATTTCTTGTTATTAATCACTATTAGCTAATGGAGCATTTCATAAATTGTAATATCATATCTATACTTGCAGCAATAATCAATCGTATGATTATATCTATAGCTGAAAATAATGAAGGACAAGATATTTCTTCAAGAAAACGAAACTATAACGTAATCGATTGACAGTACTGACAGTTAAATGACAGTGCATAACGTCATTTTAAATGCCGTTTAGTCCAGAATTTTATAAATCAGGGATTTTACTGCAAAATATGGGAGGGTTTTTTTTTCTCTTTTTCTCACATTATACCATGTCTTCTATTGTCAACAAGATAAAAGAGACGGTCATTGGAAACAAGGGCGATCAAGAATTTAAAGGAAAAGTAATTAATGTTGTCAATCAGATACCATATAATTGTATTCTCGATATTTCCAACACAAACCAGTCAATTATTGAAAAATTAAAGCAGCTCAAGATACAAAAAAATCCATTTAATGTTTATTCTGAAATCACTCCAGTTCACACTCCCACCGAAGAATTGGACTTGAATCCTATTTCTCAAGTTCAAAAGAGAAGATCCACTATTACTGCTCTTGGTCAAACTAATATTTGGCGATTGACTCAGAGAAGAGGACACTCTGCCATGTATGCTGCCATTGATTCCTTAAAGAAAAATCATGAAACTCTCTATATTGGTAGTACAGGATCTATTGTAACAGATGAGAATGATCCAATTGAAATTGACGATATCAATGAAGAAGAGAGAGAAAGCTTGAGAGATCTCTTGCGATCTAAATACGATATGGTGCCCATCTTTATAAATGACAAATTATCTTCAGGTCATTACGAAGGCTATAGTAAACAAGGTAAAGCGTTCATATATAGAAAATCTTATTGTACTCATTATACATTTTTAAAGTTCTTTGGCCACTCATGCATTACATGATGTGGTCTGACGATGTCGATGAAGTGAATTATTGGAAAGATTATGTGAGAGTGAATGAGATATTTGCTGAAGAAGTATTAAAGCATTACAAGGAAGGGGATATTAGTAAGTTGTTGTAAGCTTCTACATGTAAAGCCTTGGCTTATCGTTAAAAAAAATAGTTTGGGTACATGACTATCATTTGATGCTTGTCCCTCAAATAATACGTGATAGATTACCTAACGCGTTAGTTGGGTTTTTTGTACATACTCCTTTCCCTAGCTCAGAAATTTTCCGCTGTCTTCCACGTAAGCTATAATAGACATGTTCGAAACTTTGCGTTTACTTACATCCTTTGTCAACGTAGATCGTAAAGAAATCCTTCAAGGCATTCTAGGGGCCAACTTGGTAGGCTTGCAAACCTATGATTATGCTCGTCACTTCACCTCATGTTGTACACGCATTTTGGGTTATGAATATACTCTCTATGGTATTGTCGCCCACGGTTCACTTATCCAAATTGGTATTTACCCAATTGGTATTGATGTTGAAAGAACAAGAGATCACTGTCATCGTCCAGGTGTAGAGCCCAAAGCGAAAGCCATTCGGGAAAGATATGCAGATAAAAAGTTAATCATTGGCAGAGACAAGCTTGATCCTGTGAAAGGTGTCCTTCAAAAGCTAGAGGCCTTTGAAATATTTTTGGATAGCTATCCAGAATGGAGAGACAAGGCCGTCCTTATCCAAGTGACCTCTCCGGGTGTTTTAGATACGCCTGGGCTCGAAAAGAAGGCCAACGAAATTGTTGCTCGTATTAATAGCAAATACGGTTCTATCGAGTTTACACCTGCAAACTTGTTCAATCAACATATCGATCGTGATGAGTACTATGCTCTTTTGAAAGTGGCTGATATTGGCCTTGTTACACCCGTGATTGATGGTATGAATACATCTAGTTTTGAATATGTCGTTGCCCAAGAAGGTCACTGCAGCCCCTTGATTTTGTCTGAATTTACTGGCACGGCAAGAAGCATGAGTACCGCCACTATTGTCAATCCTTGGAACTTTAATGAAGTAGCTCGTGCTATTGCTGAATGCTTATCCATAAGCGAAGAGGAAAAGAAATTAAAATACCAGGTAAAAAAGTAAATTCTCTTTTTAGCATGAGCTTCCATTTACAATGCAAATAGCAATTGAATGATTTTGTTACTTCTCACACAGCTAATTTTTGGGCAAGCTCTCTTGTCAAAGGGCTCTTGGATTCACAAAAGAATGGCTGTGGGGCAACTTCTTTACTTGATTTCAATCGAGTTAAAGTGGAATATGATAACAGTCGCAAGCGAGCTTTAGTAATTGACTATGATGTAAATATCGAATAGCGACAACTTCCTCTTTCCTTTCGCCTTTTAACTATTTTGACTTATAGGGTGCTTTAGCTCCGATTCACAAAAATCCAGAGGACGCCACACCTTCAGAAAAGACGATTAAGGTATTAAAGAAACTGTGTGAAGATCCTCAAAATATTGTTTGGGTTGTCTCTGGTCGTACACAGGTATAAAAAACCTAGGAAATACAAACGAGATACTAATAAATTCAAAAAAAAAAGGAGTGGCTCGACTACTGTTTAGGCCATGTACCTAAACTAGGCTTATCTGCAGAACATGGGTGTTTCATCAAAGACCCAGAGAGCTCAATGTGGTTAGACATGACAGGCGACCTTGACTTATCTTGGAAAGATGGTGTAAAAGAAATATTTGAATACTATACAGAACGTACACCTGGTAGTCTGATCGAAGACAAGAAATGTTCTATTGCTTGGCATTACCGTAAAGCGGATCCTAAATTTGGGTAAGTGTGTGCAATATGCCATAAAAAAATTAGGTTAAAACATTGTGAAACAACAGTGCGTTCCAAGCGATGGAGTGTCAAAACCATTTGGAACAGAATTTTGTCGGTAAATTGCCTATTGAATGTTTGATGAACAGAATGAACCTTGAAGTACGACCTAGTCTCGTGAACAAAGGTACAGTACTCAAGCGTTCAGTGTTACATTGTTCAGCTATCGATTTTATCATGTGCATTGGTGACAGTAAGACAGGTGATGACATGTTCCGTGTATTGGATAAGCTTCAGATCGGTGGACCAGAAATTGTTCAATTTGCAATCGTTGTTGGTTCTCCTGAAAAAAAGACGCTTGCTAATTGGAGAATCGAGTCCCATACAAAGTTTGAAGAACTTTTAGCTTTGCTTACACAAAAATAAAATATTCTTTTTTATTTTCATGAATAAATCAATCACTTTTTTATATATAAAACATTCAAACTATGTACTATCATGAAAGCCAACTATTATTGTCAATTACATAAAAAGCACTCGTCCTGGGGCTAAAATAGGATATGTTATAGCCAGAGAAGGTGTAAAAGATTCTAAAAGCATTATATTCGACACTCTAGTTAAAATGTAGTCGGTGCTTTATGCATATAATGTATTTGTCTAAATACACCGATAATCTTCATTCATTACATCCATTTTTATGTATCTTTCTCAAATGGGAGTTTGTAATATTTATGATTTATTATTTGTATAAATCTCTTAGCTATTTCAGTAATAAGTACATTGCATAATTTCTAAAGTTTGTTTGCTATTTGTTCACCCAAAATGAAGGAATATACTCTTAAATTAGTACCTTTTTGATCGTCTCATCCAGACCAACAAACATTTCTATGTTTCAGTTGCTCTGAATGAGCATTTACTTGTAAATAAACCAAATGCTACTCATAGTCCATATTTCATGCTTGTCAAAAAAAAAAAAAAAAAAAAACCTCCTCAAATTAGCAATCGCATATTGTTAAATAATTTAGTAACCGAACTTCACTCTGTGCTTTTTATTCGTATATATAATGGCAGAAGAAGACGTAGATATTTATGGCGATTACGATTTCAATTTGGTAGTCGATCTTTTTTTTTTTACTTCTTTCTTGATATAACAAAAGTTTTTGATATTAAAATAGGGCGACGACTTAGAAGAGATTGTTCACGATGTACCAATGAAAAAGAGATCAAGGTCTGAAGAACCTGTGGATGAGAAGGTAAATTAGTTGTTGGAAAAAGAGGAAATCTAATAAATGTTTCTTAGCAAACAAAGTCGCTCAAGTCAAGTGAAGATTCAATTAAAGGTTAGAAATAAAAAGTCAAATACTACAAGGTTCGATTTGAATAAATAGCTTTTTAGCTTCACAAAAGATACAAACTACAACTCAAGCCTATCAAAGTCATAAACAGCAACAGCAACAGCAACAAAATTATCATCATCATCAACAGCAGCAAATACCAACTTCTTTAACTCAGTTACGTGGCATATCAAATCAACCTACAAACAGCATATATTTAGGAGAGCTTCATTGGGTAAAAATAGATTCGATATAAAGTCGACGACATAAACTGAATCCTTTTTGTTAGTATACAACTGATAAAGATGTTCAAGAGCCATTAAGAAAGACAAATCTTATTGAACACCTCAAAGAAATGTCATTTTTTGAGTATAAAATGAATGGAAAATCAAAAGGGTATACACATAACTTTGTACTATTCTGTATACTCACTTACGGACATATAAAAGGATCGTCTTTCTTGAATTTAATAATGAAGAATATGCTACATATGCAAAAGAGTTATTTGAGAAAATGTAAATAGCATTTACGATACATGTAGTTGCTAAGCTTTTCTTTAAAAAAAGTGAATTTGATCATAAGCGTGTTTATGCTCTTTTTACAACAGCGCCTAATCCATTTAAACACCTTCCAAAAGGTATTCTTATATTCACACAAATCGTAGAATTAATACATTATTACTGTTATTAGAATCAAGTAGCAAACCTACAAGAAATATTATCAATAATACTGCCAATATCCCTAGATTGGGTAATACACCGATGAATTTTGCATTTAATCCAAGCATGCCCTATTTTCCCACTCCACCTGTCCCTCCAAATATAAGAATGTATAGTGAAATGATGATGCGTGGTGGTATGAGAGGTAATAGTAATAATAGACCAAGACTTGGTTTCAATCAATCATCCACTGGTAAGAGTATGTATATCAATCCTGCCTTCTTTGAACAACAGCAGTAGTCGGAGTGTAAATAAATATGTTGGAAGAGGGAGTTTTTTTTAATAAAGTTTGAAATCATACACAAAAAAGATTTCCCCTTCTCTTATAAATCCACTTTAAGCAGCCATGGTTAAATTCATTAAAGCTGGAAAGGTAAAGCATTTTTTCAGAACAAATATTGGATGAAAGAGAGAGATGGATGAATACATTTTGTATATGGATGGATGAATAGAGAAGAGAGAAAAAGAGAGAAGGAGACAAAAATGACATTGGAATGGGAATTTTTTAATGTTCAATTTACTCAATCTTAATTTTGCATTATATAGGTTGTTGTCATCCTTCAAGGACGTTATGCCGGTAAGAAGGCTGTTGTCGTCCGTAGTATGTATATCGATTCAAAAAAAAAAAAAAAACAAAAGCGCGTTCTTTTATACTTATATGATCAATAGACCACGATGAAGGTACCAAGGAAAGACCCTACGGTTATGCCGTTGTTGCTGGTGTCGAACGTACTCCTCTCAAGGTCACCAAGTCCATGGGTAAGAAGAAGGTCGCTAAGCGCTCCAAGGTCAAGCCTTTCATCAAGATCGTCAACTACAACCACATGATGCCCACTCGGTAATGTTTAGATTGAAATCAATTTGATTGGAGATTAACACAGTATATGTATATAGTTATGGTTTGGAATTGGAACAAATTAAGGGTACTATCTCTTCCGAAACTTTCAAGGAACCCACTCAACGTGAAGATTCCAAGAAGGTCATTAAGAAGTTGTTTGAAGAACGTTACCAAACTGGAAAGAACAAGTGGTTCTTCAGCAAGCTTAGATTCTAAGTTTATAAAATAAATAAAACATTGCCCAAAAGTTTGGAAATATATACAAATAGATTTAATCGGATCAACATCAAATTGAAGAATTTTTTTTTATATTTACTGGCTATTTGTGTGCTTTACCAGTAGTATCAGAAATGAGTTTCATTTGATTATGCCTATCCTTTTCTAATATACCTAATAAGATTAGCTGCCTAATCATGAGGAATCCTATTATTAAGATTTTCTTTTTGAAAGCAGTTTGTTTCACCAAACAGGAAGTATTTTTTTATCCTTTTCTACGATCAAATACGGCTCAAGAATTCAACATTGTCTAACTATATGCTGAGCAGAGTAAGTGTAGCAATTGATGGATTTTCTTCAGAAACTTTCAAGTGGCCTTTATTTTTGCAGCTTTGTTTTTATTGTTAGCTGATATAACTTGATATTTTTCACAAGTGACCGTACTACTTGTGTATGCATAACAAATCATAAAATAAAAGTGGTGAGTTTTTATTGATATAAACATACATTGTTTTATGAAATAAACGAAGAAAAAAAGACAATATGTTGTACGAGCCAATTGTTTCTACGATAGCAAATTTAGCGCTTTTCAACTTGAACTTTCATGCCCTCTTTCATTGGTAATGTCAGTGACACTTGATATGTAATATTTTGATTCGGCAGGAGTCTTAACTTGTATTTTTTAATAATAAAGATCATCGCTATCAAGGCTTCAAGTGTTGCTAAATTTTGACCCAAGCAAACCCGAGGTCCAGCATGAAAAGCAGGCCACTGACCTTGGGATTCTCTGCGGAGTTCGCCCTTGCCAGTGATCCATCTCTCTGGTTTAAATTCATGTGCGTCAGAGCCCCATACCTTTGTTGAGCGACCTTGAGCCCAAGGACACCAAATGACATAATCGCCTTTTTTGATTGAAGTTCCATCTGGCCATATATCGTTATCAAGCGCGTATTTTTGGTTGTTTGGAACAGAAGGATGTAATCTTAATACTTCATAAAATCTAAAAAGAGTAGGGAATGGGTCAAGAGTGTTATTTACATTTGGAAATACACATACACTGCATGAGCATATATCATTTTCTTTATGGTGTCATACAGTTCGGCAGGTGTTTTCATCAAATCATCCGTAACATAACATTCAATTTCTTCCAGTAGTTTTTTTTCAATACGAGGATGTAACAAGAGGTTATAAAAAGTCCAAGATAAAGCTTGAGCTGTTGTGTCTCGTCCAGCAATCACAAAATTCAGAATAATGTCTCTCAGCTCTTTATTATTCAGCAATTCACCCTTCTCGTTGTGTGTATTCATGAAGCGAGACAATAGGTCGCGCTGATGTATTTCTCCATTGGCTATCTCTTTTCTACGCTTTTGAATGACCTGATCTGCAAATTCATTAATCGTTTTTAGATGTTGACGAGTAGATTTCTTTGTGGGTTGAAAGAATGCTGTGATGGGCTCAGTTAGTTTCCAATAGGGATTGACAAATCTTTGAAAGCTGTTGAGTTGGCATTCATCAAAAGAGGCGGCGAATGGCACTTTTTCTTTGTTGCTCAATGCATTGAGTTGTACACCAAAACCAAGTCTTTTTTTTTTAAGAAAAAAAGTTTCAATGTCTTTTAATTGTACAAATACATCATATACTTACAAGATGAAGGAATCCAAAGTGTATTTAAACATAATATCATGGAAATCAATTATTTGGCCCGTATTTGCGGCTTTATCAAATGTTCCTGAAAACATGATACCAAGCTCCTTGATAAAGACCCTGTATTTTACTGTTTAGATCTCAATTGGGTTTTGAATCATTAATCAGATTTTTTTTTTACTCTGTAAACATGTCCTTAAAATTTTTTACATTAAAGATATGACTTGCTGTTTTTCTTTGATATTTCCACTGCTCACCATTTGCATTAAATATGCCATGACCAAGTAAATCTTTTGTGGCATCATTAAAGTTAGGTCCCTTTACATAATTTTCGAAATTATCTAACAAAAAAAGAATTAAAAAAAAATCGTTTCTATATTGTATTTGTTTACTTTTTAATATATGCTCAATATTTCGAGGATCAATGGTTGTTATACTACGAGGAATGCCAAATGCAGATGCTGTTCTAATTAAACAAAGTGAATACAGTTTGTGTTGCACTTTTTTTTTTTTTTTTTTTTTGTTCTTTACGTCGTTAGAGAGTCCAACTCATTAAAGCCATTCATAAAGAATTCATGCATCAATTCTGCATTTGATATGATTGCCGGCAATTGCCCTACGAGAGGCCATCCTTTTTTATAAGCGATACCTTCTCGATGTTCATCAAATATAGCGCGATCTGGATACTTTATTGACAAAGCAGTGAGTAACGCAGTTGAGAGACCAAGGGCATGGGTAAAGATAGGATCAGGCATATTTTCGTAAAAAAAAAATTAAAAGAGAGAAAAGAAACAAAACTAAGCATGGAATTTATAGCACTTTTATGTGTCACACAAGTAATTGTAAGATCACCAAGCGAAATGCTTTATTTTTGTAGGATGTGCGTTATCAAGTCAGGTATCTGTTAATATATAAATAGAAAGAATCTCTCAGTTAAATTTATAACAAGGTTGACCTGCTAATAATCTGTGAGATCTCATCGAATAACCCTTTCTTATAAAAATGCATAATCGTAAGCTTAAAACAAACATTTGTGGCAAAAAAAGGATTTTGTAAAAGTATCCACCCTAAAAAGGAAATTAATGAGTTTGGTTTTTTACTGTGAGGATACTTCAGGAAAGTCACAATCTGATTCAGTCTCTAGCGGCATTTTTGGATAGTACATTTTATCTTAATCTACATCTAAATAAAAGCTGTCAAACATTCTTAAACATAGCACGTAGAGGATTATGATTTTATTATCTATCTTGCCTTTCCTCTTTGATAGAATAGACAATGAGGAGCTTTTCTATGAGCTTTGATTTTTGATATGAGTCATAACTAAACTTCATCAGAACAGAAGGTTTTAAAAGGAGGAATTTACCATGTTCACAGTAGTCTTGAAGTAATCTTGGGATATTTAGAGTTTATTAATTAAAAACAGCAACATATTTACATCTCATAGCCATTGGATTTAGCTTTCATGAGATAACAGGATTGTCAAGTATAGAAAAGATGCTCAATCTATTCCTTCGAATGCTGTCTATTCATGGAAAAGAACAATCACAATTGTTGAAACAATTCACAGATCCTCAAGTTACACGCTCGGATAAAATTAGTCGGATAGACGGGTTGACCTAACCGAGTATGAGTACCTTTTGGAAAGTATAAGCACCTTTTTCCTTCGTATCCCTCACAATAATACCCACCTCTAGGCTTATCTAATTATATTACAGTAGTTTGAGGATATTTCTCAATATCACTGTCGAGATTCCTAGTATGGAGCCAATAGACATTGAGAATCAACAAATAGGCTTATATAATAATGTCAATATCGAGTGGCACCACTGGGAGATGCCAGGTATAAGGCTTTAGAAGAGTAGATCCAACATTAAAAAGCTTATAGACCTAGATAGCTATCAAAGCTATCGCCAAGATTTGGTAAAGAAAGAAGATCAAGATGTAGTAAAAGTCGGTTCTGAGCAAAAAAAAAAAAAAAAAAAAAAAAAAAAAAAGTAACACCAGAAAGTCATCCGTAGCAGAGGTTCGTAAGAAAAACTCGGGGACCTTATCCATCTTATCAATCTTATATACAAGCGAGAAAAGCTGGGTTTATTGTTGGCATTGTTGAAAGAACAGCTCATCATTATATTAAATTATACAGGTACAGCAAAGAAAAGCGTTTGCCTGATACCAGAAAGTAGCAAACTAAGTAGAAACAAAGCTCTAGACGCATCATACGGACTTCCTCTGTGATTTCTGCGATAAGAATGCAGCGGCAACATCTTGGCAGACAAGAGATGTACTACTAGAAGCTTTCCCAGAAATCGAATCGATTACTCTTTCAGGTCTCCACATACGCCTTATCGTGCATACATCTGTGACCCTCAAGAAGTTTGACAAGTTTGTAGCTACGAAAACATTAAATAATAATCTCGATCAGTGAAGAGAAAAAAAAATCCTTGAATGGCAGACAGACAAGAATATGAACTGACAAAGCAACTGCGTTTTTATTGATGAAGCAGGGTTTAATATGTATATTCGTCGCAATTTCAGAAGATTAAAGCGCGGAATACCCGCTAAGACTGAATTTCGTTCGAACAGAGACATTACGATTACAATTATTAGAGCCATTTGCAAAAAAGGAGTGATCGACTTGTTCCTGCTTAAGCCAAAGACTCCTCAGAAGAAAAGCATTTCTGTCAAAAAGAGGAGGAGAGATAATAATGAAAGTCAAGTGGTTGCTGAAGTGAGTGCTAGGGTTGGTATACGTAGTGTGCATTTTTTTGAAACTCCTAACTGATGTTATGGACACGCTCGATAAGCATGAAATGAAGGGCCATTACCTTCTCATGGATAATGTCGTCATCCATAAAGTGTCTGATGTTCAGAAATTAATTTCGGATCGCGTTTATAAACCTACGTACCTGACACCATATTTACCACTTTTAAATACTATCGAGTTGTTCTGGATAAAGGTTAAGAGCGGTTTAATGAGATTTTTTTTTTTTATTACAACGGATAATCTAATTGCTAGAGCTATCGAATCAGTCAGAAAAATACCTGTTGAAGACTGTAAAGGTTGAATTCAGCATTCTTGTTCCTTTTTTAATGGATGTCTGGCTCTTGAGCCAATGCTTTGAGTGCGCAAAATAAAATGTTTGCTCCACAAAAAAATTAAATCAGTAAACTTGCAGTAAAAAGCCAATATAACAAAAGCATAGATGACAAACAAGTAATTTTTAGACTTTAATAAGTCTTGAATGTACTTCTCAGGGTAAATTAGAGTACAAGTTCGTACATTTGCTATAGTTTAGTGAGATTATAGTTGAAACCTTGTTCAGTTTATGCTTTTTCTTTTTTGATTATACATCATGTTATCATACAGTCAAATCTGTATGTTGAATCTTTACTATGCTAAATAAGCTAAACAAAAAAAGAGAACCGTGACTGACTGTATTATCAATAGAGCAGATGACAGATCACTTATTTTGCTCTTTTTGATGTGAGACATTTGGTTGGTCTTTGTGGTACACAAACAATCAATTTAACCTCAGTGTTTCATACAAACATCTATCGAAAAAGTTATCTTATAATCTAAAGATCATTAAAGATAAAACACGTATTCAAGTTCAGTCATAGAGTCATATCATTATTGTAGCTTGCCAAAGAGAACAAGTTGCAATTTGTAAAAGATTTTATAAGATTATAGTCCATATTTTCTTTGGTCAACGATTGCTAGTCATATCACTTTTGCAAGCTTTAAACTTGATACTATTCCAAAATGTAAATTATATAAAAATCAAAAAGAGGAGACGTCTGATTAATTATGCTAGTGTACATAGTGAATGCCAAAAATTCAAAATGTTCTAGAACACATAAAAATATTCTTTTAACAGAACATGCAGAAGAATATACTCTTTAGAAAACCATATACAACTAGGGAAAATATTTTTATGATTTTAAAAATCTGTTATTTATTTTATTAAAAAAAAGTATATTCATTCAAAAGGCTATATGAATTTACAAAAGAATAGGATGATTATAAGATATAAAAGAGCACGTCTATTGTTTTAATCAATTGTAATCTTAAGCATTTCATTGCCTTTCTCTTTTCTAGTTTACAATGTTTTCCAAGTATTTGAGAAAAATGTAAATATGTGAGAAAAGAGAAGTAGAAAATCGAGATAATTTGATGGTAATAATTGAAAAATTGTGATGGGTTAAATGAAAAAATAATTAGTGCTTCTTATGAAACTATGAATTATTTTGTTATAAACTTATTATTATAATGTGAATATTTAAATCTCTTAAATAGCAGCTATTGCTTCTACAGCGATTTTTCTTATAAAAGCTTCTGAACACCCTTTGTTTCTAAAAACAGAATTTGCAATATCAAGTATATTCTTGCTCGCATTAACATCTCGTTGTCAAAGTATTCCGCACGTTTTACAGTTCAGGATACTATTTGTCGGTTTTCCTTCATACTCTCGTCTTTCTCTTTCTTGCTTGCTTATACAACAGCTATTACAAACCTATTCCATATTAATAAGTCAGAATGAAGTTGAATAATGATTAGAATAGAAACATACTTGGTAAGTCAGGTATTTATTTATATCTAGTAATGCACAATGTATTTGGCTTTGTTGTTCAAATGGTTTACTGTATAAAATACTGGTGGGACTGAAGAGGGCTTTTTTGTCTTCAAAACACTATCCTTCTGCTTTATTTTATCATCAAACATGATTAGTATTAAGGCTTCAGATTGTTTAAACTTGGTGGGCAACCAGTGACAGATATTTTTTTCCTTTTGATTTCTTTTTTGAGGTATCTTCTTGACAAAGCGTTTCTTTTGTTTTCTCATTCTTTCCAGATTTTCTCGACCTTCTTCTCCATCTGTTTCGCCTTGACTTTTTCCTTTTCTTTTTGCTGTATTTCTTACCATCATCAATAAACATATTTGCCATCTCACCAATAGCTCTCTGACGCCTTTCATAATCATGAAATCTGAAAGATGCAGACTTGAATCTGTAGAATTTAAAAAGACGGTTTAATTCTTCAAGGTTTTTTCGCAAGTAGACTTTATAGGTATCTTGGAGTGTAGTTTTCGCGCTTGTAAGGCTAGTTTTGATTTCTTTTATACCTTTTTCTATCTTCAGCTTATCCATATATTTTTGTCTAAGATAGGAACCTGTATAACAACTCCTTTCTCTTGAACTGTATCTTCCTATCTGATTAGAGTCGTTTTAATCATTAGTGACAGATGTAAAAACATGTTCTCGTCCTAGATCTAATGTTATTGATTGCAAGTACTTTTCAACTTCATTTTCATTAAAGTCTTCTAATTCCAGCTTAATTTCACTACTTTTATCTTTTTTGGGTCTGGTGAAGAGGAGGCAAGCATTAAAGCCATCTGTTAACATGACAGTAAAACATATTCTTCCTATTTTCAGGTACCTCTTGTAAGTCATTTAGACTAGCATTTATTCTTACAATAAACATATAGTGCCATGTACATCCATGATGATGTGTATAATGCCTATGTATTTATGAATACCTTTTATAGCCGAGTTTACTAAAATCAAAAGCATTATGAAACATATTGAGTACGCCATCACAGTCATTCATGCCAACACTTGATTGTTTAGTGTTAATTGCCAATGCTTTGGTATTTATAGCCATGTATCTCCACTTGAAACGGAGAATTGGAAAAAAGCTAATAAGCCATAGCATGGATCTTTGACCTTCACAATTTTTGGCCTCTTGTTCGACTTGGCCTGAAATATATGCCAGTGCTGGTATAAATTGAGCAGGAGCAGCCGGCAAGTTCTTTGTTGTAGGTGTCATAGTCACTTGTTCTTGTAATTTTCTGCAGGTATTATCATTCTGATTTTTCTTTTGAAAAGAAATCAAATTAAGGCACATTGGACATATAGACCTGTCTTTCAGTTATCTTTGCCAGCAATATCCAAAAGATAGTTTATTAATAATCTTGGTATTCAATTCCTGTTTAAAGCACCGCTTCTTCAAACTTACAGGATAGATAATCTTATGCTTCTGTGAAATGAATGTAATATCCTTTTTTCAAAGTTTTCAACAATGTTGTTTAAATAGGCTGTAGCTACCACAGCACATTTAGATGACAGAGCATCACTATGACCTTTACATGGATGGTCCATGAAGATAAAAATAACTGGGTAACGTTCGGCCTTAAATTTATCAAAAGCAAGCAATTGGACTGTTTACAAAGTTGGAGTTAATCACTCGTACCCCCATAATAAGCTGAGGGATTGAGTACCAAAGATTGTTGTTGAACAGATAATTGCGATGAATTAATTCTTTGTTGTTCACCCAGAAAAAGTTGACAAATAATTGTGCTTCAAGTAGTACGTTTCTAATAAAGTTGGATAGCCTAAGAACATGCTCAATAAAAGCATTTTGATGTTGTGGCCTTATAGCATATGACAAATAAACATTTTCTTGTATATCATTCAAAGCCATACTTACTCCCTTCTCTCTTCTTTACCTTCTTTTTCTTTCCCTCTTTGTCCCCTAAGTGCTTTTAGTTGAACATAATTTGATCTGACTTGGGTGATACGATGCTTCAAGATATCACGCACCCACTGCGGCCACTTTAAATTTTTAAATAAAATATATTGTTTAAATGTATTTCTTTTTCTCTGTTAGGTTATTAAGCACGTCACAAAACGGCATTCGAATAAAACTGCCAAAATAAATGAATGTTTTTTTTTTCTTCTTCTTCGTTCACTTGTAAAAATGGATAATGACAATAATAATGAATCGATAATAAACTCAAAGAATTTGAAACCAGATGAATATACAAAAGGATTAGATCAAGAACACATCATTAAATTAACAGAGGATGCTTGTAAGCATTTTGTAGAATACACAAAAGCAGAGTTAAAAGGTAAAGTGTTATTGTTTATAGATTGTTGTTAACGATGATGATGAATACAGTGACTGTTGAAGACTGTAAATTGTTAGAGAGTATGAATATGATTACAAAAGAAAAATATAGTCAAATGAATCAAATGAGTCAAAGGCTGGCGAGTGAAATGTCTAAACTACAAAATACATGTAGGATGAACAGATTAAGATATAAAAGATCAACTAATTTTATAAAATAGATAATGATTTTGATAAGTTTATAAGTCAAGTAGAAGATATTCATGAACAATCTATAAAAATGGAAAATACAATAAAATCATTAGATGAATATTCAAAACATTTAGGTAACTATTTAAAAGTTTATTTTTTTTTATATTCACATATTTTAGAAAATAAGCTACTCAATAATGATTCAACAATAAAAAGACGATTATGAATTGATTTATACAAAAAAAAACTTTTTTTAAACCATTGAATAGTTTGCATGAAAATTGTCGAGGTTTGAAAAAGAATTACATGTTATTTGTTTGTTTTTTTTTGTTTTGTTTTTTTCTAAAATATGTTTTGTTGGCATAACAGCATAGTCTTTATATATCAGTAAGAAACTAGTGAACACTCTTTGGCACACACCGCAAAATAGGTTAAAGTGATAATTGTACTGTTTTCTATGAAGCCTCTCAATTCATCTTGGTTATTTCTTTGGACATATTTTAAATTGTTTTTTTTAAACATAAAAAACTAATCAGTTTTATCAGGAAAGGTCTTTTGTACTCGAGCTCATGAAAAAAATTCAAGGCAAACACTTGCTAGTTATCACTGTCATTTCAACCATCACAAATTTCAAATGTTCTTCAACATGCGCTGTAAACATACACATCTAGAGTATTTTCGCGTCCTTCCTGAGCTCCAACTAGCTTGAGTTTGGACTGAGTCTAGTTTAGCTGACTCGTTGAGATTACTATTACATCCTTTTCTTAAAATATAAGAGACTTTGATAGCAAAATTACTGTTCAATTTGAATATTATTCTAAAGTCATTTTGATCATCTTTGTGATATTGATCCTTGTTAAAGAAAAAGAAGGTAGCATTTAATGGTGTTATGTTTGGTTCAACACATTTAATTTATACAAAGCAAAAAGCATAAATAATTAAAAAAGCGATACACACTTTTTCTTTCTTTTTTTTTTTTCTTTAATGCCTTCAACCACTGACGAAATCAATTTATCAAGACTTTTATTAAACTGTGAAAGAAAGCTACAATCACAACCTGTTGATCTTTGGTCAGCTTCTGAAAAAAGAAAGTTTGCAACAGTAAATAAAGATACAATTTACTAGGACATGTCTCAAATATAAAATATAGTATATAAAATACCTTTCTACTCTACAAAATAAAACAAGGTAAGAAAACAGTAATTGATGAAATAAACAAATCAATAGACCCAATAATAGTAGTGAGGAATATATAAATCGTATAAAAGAATGTACAAAGGCTGTCTCACTTTATAGAATGGTAAAAGTACATATTTTATTGGTTTATTCTAAACATAATTGTAGCAAGTGGAAGTAGACAAAGGCATTGCTGAGGCTAGATTAGTGAAAAAGAAACATGTTGAAGAATTGAGATTATTAGAACAACCTGATCCTGATTGGTTAAGAGAACAAGATGAACAAGAAAAAAAGAAGGTAAGATATGATTGTTATTTATTAAAGCTTATTTTACTCAATTGTATAAAGGAATCAGTTGAAGAAGAGGATAGGCCTAGAGAAGAGAAGAGGGAAGAAAGTAAAGAGGAGAAAAAAGAGGAATCGACATCAGAGATACGACAGAGAACGAAAAAGGGAGAAGAAAGATTTAATGTTGAACACGTATTACAGCATCACCGACAGATGCATGATGAGCTTACGAGTGATCTTAGTCGTATGGCACAACAGTTAAAGAAGAATAGCCAAGCATTTGGTGATACGCTGAGTAAAGATGATATAGTGTTAAGGGATGCACAAAAAGCAGTTGAAAATAACTTGAAAAGAATGACAACAGAGAGGCAAAGATTAGACGAGCATTATTCAAAATCATGGAATACAAGTTTCATGACAATAGGAGTCGTCCTGTTTGTTTGTATCATGTTTATTCTCGTATTCTTTACAATTAAATTCTTGCCAAAAGCCTAACGAGCATTCTGCACATCGTAAAATTTCTTCAAGTAGTCTTCTGCTTCCGAATTCTCTGTCTTTACTTGCGATAATAAAGTACCAATGTCTTTTAAGGCGTTTTCATCTTTCTCTGTTGGACTGTTTCCAACTATTTGAATCTTTTCACAAGTTGATTTCACTTTCTTTAAACCAATAGCTGCTGAACTTCCCTTGAGAAAGTGACCAAGTTGAGATAATTCTTTTAAATCTTTATTTTTCCTATTCAAACGATGATTAACGATGATCATTGAATCATAATGATCACTTACAATGCTCTATCCATGTCTTTAAATGTAGCTTCTGCCTGTTCAAAATAATTAAGGACGATACTATATGAAAATTCATGATCATCTTCATCATCCATGTCCAGCAATTGATCGAATGTGGTCATATCAATCAGATCATCCACATTCTTTTCTTCATTCGTTTCCTCATTCAATTCTTCTTTCTTATTGTTATCGATTGTTTCCTTTTTCTATAAAATACATTTATATTTTGTTCTCTTTTTCTTTTGTTTCAATAGCAAACCTCTTGCTTTGATTTTTCGTTATTTGTTAAAGAAGACAAAGTTTCACTACTTGTCATTTTGGTATAAAGTTTTACAAAAAAAAGGGGAGAGAAAAGAAACTATAAAAATAGAAGCTTTTAGAAAGAAAAAAAAAAAAAAAAAGGAGGAAATAAAATGGTATTTAAAATTTTTCAGTGCGAGAAAAATAATAAACCGATATTTTCCTCCCTTTCTTTCTTTCTCTCTCTCTCTTTATACGTCATTGTATTCTTTTAGTTCTAAACAAGATCAAATCCCACTTGATCACCCTATGTCTCTTTTTTCTCATATCTGCCCTGTCTCTCTCTCTCTTTTTTTTTTTAGGTTTACATCAAAACCCTTTTGAGTTTTAATATCACCATGGGAACACACGATTCCCCCTCTCTTTTAGACTTTGTTAGAGACAGAATACCTTAAAAAGCTTAAATCAAATACAGAATAAAGAAAATAAGTAGGATAAACATTAGTTCAAGTGTTATTTCTACAGAAAATAATTTACAGAAAATAGAAAATAATGATCTAAAACAAATAGTAAAAAAGTGATTGTTCTTGTGTTTAAAGCACGTGTTGTTTTATGATGTCATTTCATCACACAAAAAAGTAAATGCAACCCTTTTTATACTACACGCTCTTTTTAGATTGCCCATTTTAGTTGGTGTATTTGGATCGTATCGTGTTTTTTACTTTTGATGTTTATGACTCAATAAAGCCTAGTTAATAATCAACATTTCATAATACTTTATAGGAAATCTTGTTTATGGTTTGTTAAAACGCACTAAAAATATGAACTTATTTTTTTAGTGGAATCCAAAAAAAGAAAACTTTCATCTCAATTGACGCTATTTTAAAAAATAAATGCTGTGAAGAAAAAAAAAAAGGAGGGCAATTTGTCATCAAGGAACAATAAGGCTTCACTTCAGAAACCTATTTAATTTTTACCCCGATAATCGTTGCTTTTTTCTTTTTTTTTTTTTCTTTTCTTTTCTTTTCTTTTTTTTTTTCATTTGCCTGTTTGGATAATGAATGCCTCTTACAAAGTGGTCATTTTACAACTTTTATTCTAGTTTTTGTAGAGGGTAAGCCATTTTACTTGCAGGCTTTTTCTTATTATTTTGCCAATACGTTCTCAATTGATCAATGATATAAAAGCGTGTCTTTAAATCATACTGAATTAAGCAAATGTATGTCTCTATTCACTACTTTTCTTATGAATAAAGATAGTCTCAACACTTGTGATTTTTATCAAAACCAGTTTAAGTAACAAATATGAACATTGAATTAATTTATACAATTTAAAACAGAATATATTCAGATTGTTAAGACCTAATAGATAAAGTCACAAACACCATCTTGGCTTATTGTAAAATATTTCATATAAAAGCTCAGAGAGAGAGAGAGAGAGAGAGAGATCATGATGCTTTTGAGTGAAGGTGTTATTTTATTTAAATTCCTACTTTCTAAAGACACCCAGAATTTCAAAAGACAAGGAAAAGAAAGATTCAGTTAAAATAGGATGATTTTTATTATTATTTTCTATCACTTTTTAAAATAGATAGTAGATATACTTTTTGCTTTTCCCGGAATAGCTCTTAAACCAAGTACAAACAGAGAACAAGATCTCTTTTGTATTACAAAAGTTCAGTGACAGCACTAGCCGTAGCACAGTATGATTGTTCAAATAATAGATGCATTTTTAATACTCTTTAAAAAAATTCCTGTAGATTTCAATGGTAAAAAAGAAGCAAAATTAACTTAATAAAGAGCAGGCGCATTCCTCTTTGACTTCACTAAGCATAATTTAGAATACTAATATTGTAGCTGGAGAGAAATGTTCCTTAACTCTGGTGCAACAGTGAGCTAAAATACGGCAGTAAAAGCTCATGTTTTCCCAGCCTCGGCAAGGTGTCTGTTGAAGCAACTGTAAGTTCATTTTTCAACTAAAAGTCCTTGATTTCTTATTCTTTAAGTGATTTTTTGCTTACATATTCTGATTTAGAATTCAATATGACATTAACTTATACTCTCTATTTATATTGAAACTTTATGGTTTCTTTTCTTAGGACACTTGCTTAAAAATCTCAGGAACATATTTTTTAATATCCGACAAAGCACGGATCGGACAATGTATGCTAACCCCCATTATTTAAAGTTGAATCTTCTCATTATGCAATGCAGCGTATCTGACGAAAGTAAGAAGATCATGTCTACCATAAGCATTCAAGCAAAAGTATTTTACTATAAAGTCACTCAATAGCAGCATACTACATCTATATGGAGCAGCCGCGGTAGACACATTTCATCAGCTTTTCTCTCTTTCACTGAGGAGGACAAAAGTAACCTTTAGGTGTCTCAGTGTTGGGAAACTCTGGGAAACCTATTGCCGAACATTCAAATCACTGTGACGCAAAATGGAGAACTTACATAATCCGTGTAATGTAGCATTTCCTTTTGATACAACTTGAAGAACTCTCCATCAATTTTCAATCACTAATGGCTTTGTAACTGAAAGAGAAGTGTATACAAGTTGAATTGCTTTGTTTTAATAATAATTCAAGTATAAATTCAACTGCCTCTTACTTGTTCTTTGAAATAACTATATTGAAGGACATTTATACTTGAGCTAATCTGGCTTGTAAGCCGCACGTTGTTTGATGAATTATGAGACGATATGTTACATTTGATCAATAAACGACCTTTAGTCTATTATCTTGTCTTTACACAGTAATCACTTTAGCACTTTATGCAGAAAAAAAAATCAGCAAAGTTTTGTTCTGGATGCCATTACATGTGCAACATTCTGATTCCATTGGTGAGATGATAAACAATACACTTCTAGCGAACATACGTCAACAGGGGAAAAAAAAAAGAGAGAGAGAAATTGTTGACCTTGTGTCTTTATGGGTGTTATGGAATATTCAGATTTTACAGCGGTTAATGCTGCATGTTTATTTTGATTCCGGTTCCTCCATATAGAGTTAGGTTCAAGCAAAGAAGTGATATACTTTTTCTTATAGCAGAGTTTTTCTTTTTCTCGTGATGCTGGCAATGTGACTCTTGAAGATCACTAATACCTAAAAAGGAGCAAACAGTAAAACAAATAAAGGTTTCTGTGTCTTCTGTGGAGGAATAGATTTCGTTCAATGGCAGACAGAAAAAAATGGAATAAATACAAAGAACATCTGAGATTTAAACCGTTTTTTGGGCTTCTCCGCGATAGAGGAAAGGTGTTACAAGTAAACTCAAGATGATGTGATGTCTATTTTAAGCAGTATTTCCAGAATAAATAGAAAATCTCATTTTAGCAAAATACACTTACTCTATTGTTATAAATAATAAGAATCTAGAAGAATCAAAAAGGTTATTACAACAATCTTAACTTTCTTTTAATTTCGTAAAAAAAAAAAAACCCCCCAAGCTTGTACGCTTCTATCAAAATTTAACGTGTTACAAACTAATGCATTAGACGTCATGCAAAGAGACGTTGAATGATAATAAGAAAGAGTAAAATAGGACAATATACAAATCATCGTATTCTTTTGTGATAATCATAACAGAATAAATAAAAAAATGAAAAAGACATTAAAAAGTAGACGAAGAGGTATTGTGTGTTAAATGAAGTAAAAGCAATCGAGATTATTTTGTTGCACCATATGTCATATGTACGTACGTTATTTTTATTACTGCAAACCAAAAATGATGAACAAAAGTAAACAATTTTAATGATGTTTGGCTTAGCTCTTTCTATTTATCATTTTAACCAAGAAGCTTGGCTTGTATTTACTTATTTTGTCCACTTCCAATTGTTCCTTTTTTCTCTTCTTTTGGCGCATTGACCTTTTTGTTATTAAAAACGGGAATCTAAACACATTTTAATCTAATAATATCAGCCTCCCCCCAATAAGGAAATGATAATAATACAGTTTCCGTCAGGCTTCTGTTGTTTAGTATAAATAGCTAACAAATGTTGTTTCTCCTTTTTCTCTTTCTTTTGTTTTATTAATTGATTAGAAAAAAAAATGAAGTCTGTTTTCGCCACCCTTCTTGCTGTCGCTGCCACTGTTGTTTCTGCTCAAACTAACATTGTTAGTATCACATCTCCTCTCACTGGTACCGTTTACACTGCCGGTCAATCCGCTATAATCTCTTGGTAAGTGCTTTTTGTTTGAGGATTGCTAAATACAGATATTAATGCTTGCGTTATATAGGATTAACCCTCAAGTGAGCTCCATTTCTAAGATTGTTTTGGCTCAAGGCGATCCTACAGCCCTTCAACCTGTTTCAACTATTGCCGAAAACGTTGATGCTTCTGCTGGTTCCTACACTTGGAATATCCCTGCAGATATTACTCCTGCCAACAACTATGCTTTGGAATTAGGCACATCCCCTAACGTTTCTTACACTGCTTTGTTCACTATTCAAGCCGGTAGTGGCTCTTCATCATCTGCTGCTGCTTCAAGTGCTGCTTCATCTAGCACCAGTTTGGCTATTGGTAATGGTGCTGCTTCTGTAACTTCTGCTGTAGCCTCTGTTGCTTCCTCTGCCACTTCTGCCGCTGCCTCTGCCACTTCTGCCGCTGCTTCTGCCGCCAGTTCTGCTGCTAGCTCCATTTCTTCATCTGCTTCCTCCGCTATATCTTCCGCTGCTTCCTCTGCTACATCTTCTGCCGCTGCTCAGGCCTCTTCTACTTCTTCTGGTTTCAAGGTTAGCGCTAACCAAGCTGCTGCTGGTGTTATGGCCGTTGTCGCTATGGCTATCATGATGTAAAATTATATACTTTTTCAAAAATTTTTTAATTATAATATCCCTATCCCCCTTTTTCTAATTGATGGTGTATACTTTTTATTTTTTATTAGCTAAAATTTTTTAAATAAAGCAAAAAACTAAAACAACTTTTATTATTCGTCTTGATTAAAAGCACTCTACTGCTCATCATAGTCTTTGAATTAGGTCAACGATTTTCATCAAAACTGTTCCAGACCCATTTACCCCTTTCAAAAAAAAAAAAAGAAAAGAAAAACCTTATTTTAAGGAACACCCGTTTTACATTAGACTGCCCTTTAATTTTTAAGAACTAGAATAAAGAAGAGGATGAATGATAATGATAAATTTAAACATTAGTCACTAAAGACATGAGTCAATAGTAGAGTCTGCCAGAAAGAAATGGAATCATACAATTAACCTCAAGAAAATGACCGATGGTAGCCAAGTTTTAAATGTATAGTACAAGAATGGCATATACAAAGACTTTTGACACTAGATAAAGAAGAAAAGCCTCTGTGTGAGAAATAAACTTGCACGTTTCATGTGAAAATTTGACTGTTTACTTTTATAAAAAGCCATTGTACTCCCATTAGCAAACAAAAAGCGTTGGATTAAAATTTAGCGTACAAGTTGGATGTACTGCAGCTATAGTCAATCATTTTTAAAACTTATTATCTATTCTCAAGTATAGAATGCCTTATTAACATTAAAAAAAGACTCAATCATAAACTGTTCATATAGTAAGGGGTGCATTTATTTGAAACACCGATATATCCTTTCCTCTTCCCCTTTTTTTTTTTCTCTCACTCTCACATTTTTTCTTTCTTTTATTTCACGTAATGTCAGTAGATGACAAAGAAAAATCAAAGCTATTAAACCATGGGCCTTCTCGTTGGTTCACTAAGGGTAATTCTAATATATTTAACAAATTATTTATAATTCTGTTTCGTAGAATTTTATTTTTATTATGCTTGCTTTTGCATCGTTGTACCTTACATGTTTAAAGTAACTTATAATCTGAGCCAAAGTAAGTGCTTAAAATACTAAACATACAAAAATTAAACCCACCATCTACTAGGTGATCATCCCAACTATCCACAGTACGCGCATCTACTATCTGAAGGCTGGATATTAGGTCGACAAGTAGACAACAGTGACGCTCAATATTCTCAGTTTCGAGACAATATACCCAAACTAATACCACTTGTACTCGCTCACCTATTATTCAGTCACTCCAACCGACGTTATTTTCATTTGCCCACTATACGATTCTCCTTATTATTATCTTTTATCTGTCTTGTGCTATTACACGGATCAAGTACTTTCAAGATCTTGAGCATCATTACCATCAATTTCTTTATTGGACGCATCTTTCGTGGATCAATTTGGAATCCTTCAATCACCTGGACATTCAATCTTTGCGTTTTATTTCTTAACGAATATTACGACGGCTATAGGTATAAGGCACTACTGGGACCTTCTTATGAATGGCTAGATGAATTTGAAGGGTTTCAAGCAAGATGGCACATTCTGTTCAACTTTGCCATGTTGCGCTTAATCTCATTCAACTTGGACTTTTATTGGGCATGTCAAAGTGCTGATAACAAGGAAAGCCACGGTCATTCAGATACAATGACAGATAAAGAACGAATTCAACTTCCATGGAATATAGAATCAGATTATAATTATCTTGATTGTTTAGCATATGTTATGTATACACCTTTATTATTGTGTGGTCCTATCATCACGTACAATGATTTTATCTCTCAAGTAAGTAGGAAACAAAAATCTGAGTAGATGGATTCCCTAACATAGCAATTAGTTCAAATTTCCTTCGAAAAATATCAACCGGCGCCTTATTATAACTTATGCTGTTCGGCTCGCTATCACTATCTTTATTATGGAATTGACACTTCACTTTTTACACGTAGTAGCCATTAGCAAAGCCAAGGCATGGGAAGGCAATTCTCCATTGGAATTGAGTATGGTCGGTTATTTCAATTTGGTTATCATCTGGATGAAGCTACTCATCCCTTGGCGATTTTTCCGCCTCTGGTCATTGGCTGATGGTATCTGGGTGGAAGAGAATATGGTACGCTGTATGAGTAATAACTTCTCGGCACAAAGGTTTTGGAAAAGCTGGCACCGTACATTTAATCGCTGGACGATTAGATATATTTATATACCTTTAGGTGGAACAAAATACTTTGCTTACAATATGTGGCTCGTATTTACATTTGTTGCTTTATGGCATGATATCGAATTGAAGCTATTGGCCTGGGGCTGGCTCATTAGCTTATTCTTATTGCCTGAAATCATTGCATCCAAGGTGTTTAGTGAAAAGAAGGTAAAAAGAAAAAGAAAACAAAAGAGTATGTAATACTCAAGTTGTATTTTAGTATGGAGACAAACCTTATTATCGATTTGTATGTGGATTGGGTGCAGTAGGAAATATTTTGATGATGATGATTGCAAACTTGGTTGGATTTAGTGTGGGTTTAGATGGCGTAAAAGAGATGTTGACCAAAATATTTGGTACAGCTAATGGATTATCGTTCCTTCTTTCTGTCTCTTTTTGCTTGTTTGTAGCTGTTCAAATCATGTTTGAAATACGAGAGACTGAAAAAAGAAGAGGGGATCCAAAGTGGAAAATGTAGTAATAAAACTTAGTTTTTTTTTATTTTGTCACCCAAAAAAAATTTACAAAAGCTCATATTTATTATTAAGGTTATTTTCTTTTCTTTTTTTATAAGGGCTTTATACAACTGACTCTGTTCCAATATATTTTCCTACTGTAACCATGTTCAAGAACTTGAATCCAGCAGCATCGCCCTTCAATCTCACGATACCATCTTGAGCATCCACACCAATCAAGTTGCCGAGTTCACCTCTGTGTTCTCCTTTAATGATTCGTACATTTTCCTTCTTGTTGGGTCTTGCTGGCTCTATACAGTCAAAGGGGATATCAATCTTCTCACTGGTGCTGTAAAGATTAACCACACATCGCTTGCTAATTATGTCGACTGAAACGATACTGGCTAATTGACCACGTCTAGCTGCTCCTTCATCTCTTATAAATTTAACTTCTATATCCTCTATCGGCCAATCTTCTTCATTATCAACTATATAATTACAATACATGTTAAGTCTTTGTTTATATACAATCTACAAAATTCAATTGTTTACCTTCTTCTACATAACGATAATCACCACCTGTTGGCATGAATGGTGTTTGAGGTAATGCAGATTCAGCAGGGGTTGCGGGTACAAAGTTTCCAGATGTTCCTGCTTCGTAGGCTGCTGGTGTGGGTGCAGACATGAATGCACCAGGTGTCGGTGGGATAAAGCCAGCACCAGGTGTTGGCACGCTTTCATAATGAGGGGTGGGGGCAATCCATGAGCTGCTGGGTGTTTGTGGTGGAATATTTGCATCATCATATCTATTACTGTTGTGATTACTACTGCTGTTTGTAGCGCTGATAGGTTTATCATGGTTCAAACTAGTGCTGCTGCTCCAAGCATCACTACGCCACATAGGTGTTTTAGAACCAGAATCCCAAGCTGGTGTGCGACCGCCATCGTTTGCATATGGATTGGGCGTTCTTGCACCTGAGTTCCAGGCAGGGGTTTTTGAGCCAGAATTCCATGCTGGTGTACGTGCTCCAGCAGCACTACGCATAGGTGTTTGGGCACCGTCACCATATCTGCTCGGTGTCGCAGCAGTTCTCGAATAGCCGGTGTTGCTTGAAACATTATTATCAAAGTGACTTGGTGCAGCTTGACCAATAGGGTTGCCTTGGGAATCAAGAATAATCAATTTTGATTTTTCAACATTAATAATTCTACAATCAGTATGAAGTTCGACACGTGCAGAATCATCAGTAGCATCTTTCACAATACCAATGTATCCCTTATGTGGGCCTTGAGCAATACGAACTGTTTTAGCAACTAAATTGTCTCTTCCACCACGACCACGACCATAGAATCCTCCTCGACCAGCAGATCCACCCCTACCTCCGCGACCGCCACCTCTTGCATCACGATTATACGGAGTGGGTGCTGCAAATGGTTTTTGAGTATCCATAGACTAATTTAGAAAAGTTAATCTGGATTTCTTTTAACAATATAAAAGGGTAATCTTACAGAAACAGGTCGGCTACGAGCAGTGGCACTTACAACAGAGCGTGTATTTGTTACCCAGACTCCAAAATTTTCGCTATGTTCTCGAGAATGGAGGAATACAAGATGACGATAGAGATGAAGAATAGAGCAATTACGCTTATCACCACTTACTTCGATAACTGAGTCTCCAGAACGGATACTGTTGCCGTTAGCATCAGTAGCAATTGCCTTTTTACTATCGCGCTTGTTTGTGATTTGATGAGGTTCAACTGTACGTAGTTCTCCGTTTTGTGTCAACACTTTAAAGGAATCACGATCGACTTGAACAATAACACCCACAGTGTAAAAACTATTTAGAGTATGATAAATAAATCTAGCATTCTTTTTTCTTGGAAGTACTTACTCAAGTTGTACTAAATCGTGCAATTCGTAATTGCCAATAACAGTCTTACCAAACATGACATCTGCAGCTTCACGCAAGTCTTTTGAAAACACCCTGACTTCTTTCAAAGTAGCATCTGACAGCAAAGTAACAATATTTTCTTCTACTTTAACAACCATACCACTTTCATCCCTATATCGACCGTTGATAACCTTGACATGATCACCTTCCTTAAACTTTTTGCGCAGCTGCTTGGCAGGCAAAGTAACCCGTTTTTTAGAGCCGTCCACCTTCAAAGAGACAACAACTGAAGAGTCCAACACATTTTCAACAATACCCGTACTATGAATCATATCACCTTCAACTACACTAACAGTATCACCGGGTTGGAACAGCAAGTTGTTTGTCTGGTTGCTGTTGATAGTCAAGGTAGATAATGTAGACAAATCTATAGCACGTTCACCATCTTCACCATTTATCTCATTTCCAGCAAAACGTGCAATTTCATCCAACGTAGGGTTTACATCCTCCAACTGCAAAACAGCAACTTTCATGTATTTTTCAAGGTATCCATCTCTGTAATGATCACCATTATATACCCAATATGGGCCTTTCTTTTGTAGACTTGAGATGGAGCGACTAGGCAATCTCTCAGGATTGAATAATCGAGGAGGTGGACGAACAGCTTTTTTACGTTTTTTGCCGTCCTCGTCATTCAATTGACCTGCATTTTCAAGGTCTAGTCTTGGTACTACCTTAACACGAGCAGAATCTTGAGAATCAGAAACTTCGACTACTTGCGCTAAATCACCAGTGTAGGTACCACGTTTAATACGGACCCATCCACCCAAAGGAATATCCACATCCTTTTTCTGTACATTGATAGCATCCACCATGTCCTTCAATGGAACCAACATCAAAGTAGTCATGTAAAGGTTAGGGATATTATTAATCGCTTCTTGAACATGTGCCTGTCTTTTTGCTTCAATGTAAATATAACCTTTTAATGATTCTCGTGCGAATGCTGAAAAAGTATCAAGTGGGTGGGATCCTCTAGCTCTATCAAAGTGTCTCTTCATAATTCCAAAAATAATATCTCTCTCTTTTCCAGGCTAAAAACATATATTTGAGAAAGGCTATAAAATAAGATCATTACAAGCATTTACTTTGCACTTCACCATCCAAAGATTAGGATCATTTACATTGGGGTGTAACAACTGCTGGGGTACTTCTTCAATATTTCTGAAGGCGGAAGGTTGAGGTCCATACTTTTCAACGTAAAAAGCAGCTACTTGTTCGTCATCCATGTCTTCTAACTCTCTTCTTCTACGGTCCAATTCAACATGACGACGAGATGTGATTTTTGCTGCGGAATCGAGCTCTTCAACATCCTCTTCGATAAATCCATCTTTGTGTGAAAAAGTTTAGTTTAATACTGTCCTTCTTTTTTGTTTTGTATAGAATCACGATACCTTCTCGAGCGTACTCTTCGTCTTCCTCTTCATCATCTTCCTCATCGTTGACAATAGCCATTTCATCAATAAAGGGATTGAACTTTCTCTTTTTGCTTCTCTATAAAACTCATGATTTAATATTCTCGCGTGCCCTAAGCCTTTCCTTTTTTGTTATACATTATCATCGTCATCGTCATAGTCTTCATCTTCTTCTTCTTCCTCATCGCCATAAGGGACATCGTCCTCCTCTTTGTTATGTTTGTTTGGATTTGCCATGATTAAATTATTTTTGTTCAAAACAAAACAGAAAACAAAAAAAAATCCTGAGTATGTGGATTCGTGACTGTAATGTCTTCATGAGCTCCGCATTATCTTTTCCGGCAAAAGGCTACGCCTCATACTAATAAATGAGACTATGAACACAAGACAGGCATAAAAATTAATATCAAAATAGTGAAAGTAAACCATAAATAGCTTTCCTTCAAGGCAATATGCTTTATTACATAAATTCATTAAAAACATATATAATAGTGAAAGGATGTACTATTATGCTAATGCATAAGTCTCGTACGATATAGTGTTTATAATAGCTTTACATTTTATAATAAAGCTCGGTATATTCTTTTGCACATCATCTTTACCACATAATAGCTAATACAATGAAGAAACAGCTCATGTTTTGTTTATTTTTTCTCACAAAATTGTAATTCAATTATAATTAGCTGCATGAAATTGGAGGCTTTCAAAAAAAAAAAAAAAATACAAATTTAATCAAATAGGTAATTCATAACCAAAGGCTTCTTCCACAAGGTCATTGAACCTAGCATTACAGTCTAAGGAAGCAATCTCATTCATATCGTCTTGGTCCAAGTTGAAGGAAAATAGGTTTAAGTTGGTCTTCATACGAGATACATTGACGGTCTTTGGAATGCCAATAATACCATGTTGAACAGCCCGTTTTAAGAGAATTTCATCTTCACCATGGTTATGCTTCTTTGCAATCTTTTGGATTACAGGGTACTCGAAGAAAGGCTTTAAGTAAGCTGTGGGACGAGACACAGTACCGCTATATACGCTAGGACCAACGAAGCATAAGCAATGATATGAATGTCTTGAGAAGTGACCCACTCAACCAAGCGCTTTTGTTGAGGATAAGAGTGATACTCAACTACAAAAAAAATGTGTTATTATTAACAATAGAAAAGAAAAATATTATTTACTTTCAAGTGCAGCGAGTTTATATTTGCAGTATGTAAGTAAATCGAGAAGAAGTTGAACATTGAAATTAGAAACACCAATATTACGTGGAAGGTCTTCGACTACCAAGTCTTCCATTGCACAACAGCACTCATGAAGAAGAGAAAATTCAATTACGACCTCTTTGAGGTTTTTGGGCTTTAGCATCTTTCAGTTCGCTTTGGAAGCTGCGAGACAAAGATATGGGAGATCTGTTAGCATATACTATTTTTTTTTGTATAAGTATGTTAGCATATACTATAGCGACAAGTCCGAGGAGGATCTGAGTTCTTATTGTTAGACAGAATAATCTTGGAATACCCCGTGTACATAGCACCCTTATGACTTTACAGAATATCATGGTATTTACAATGGTACAATTTGATAATCAGTAATGAGGTCCGCTATACTCTGTGAAATAGGATACAGGATCTGAGCGAGTGAAGAAAAAAAAAAATGCTCACGTCCAGTATATGCCATTTGAATGTTATAAACCATTCATGTTATCGATTAGCTAATATCTCTATCGTTAAGGACAAATAAAAAAAAGTGTGTTTGATATGTTTCATTACTGGATCGCAACAAAGATATTATTAAGAAAAAGATTAGAAGTCAGCATTGCGCTCTGGGCTAAGCTGTAAAAGTTTCATTTACATAACTCCCATAAAGCGGGATTTGGTTTATTAGAAGGATCGAAACAACAAATCTCTTGTCTATAATCAAAACACAGCTAAAAAAAAAAAAAAAAAAAAATTTCAACTTAATTTAGAGACTAAATGAAACGTAGACCTTGATATTCTAGATATGCTTCTTTTATTCACATAAAGTTCAAGCTTATTTTTTTGGTTTGATTTATAAAGCTTTGTTCTTTTGCTTTTTTTTATGTTTCTCTTGATTGAACAGCCTAATATAATGTATAAAAAATTATTCAAAATAGCATTCATTAGTTCATTTACAATGACTGTATATTACAAAATCAAAAAAAATTTGATACTGGACCAAAAACTACTGTAAAGACTCAAATGCCTTTTTAGTGCCTTTGCTCTTTGTGATTATCGTTTTGACTGACTGAGGTGCAAATTTTTTTATGGCACCAATCAACTCTGGAAACCTTAACGGCTTAGTTACATATTCGTCCTATTATTTAAAAAGGAATAAGTTACCAATAAACTATGAATGTTTTTGCTTTTTACCATGCCAGATTGCAAGCATTTTTCACGATCACCAATCATTGCATGTGCAGTCAAGGCAATAATAGGAACATGGGAATTTCCGCCTGACAAATGTTCTATTTCACGTATTTTTTGTGTTGCTTCAAATCCTCCCATAACAGGCATCTGAACATCCATCAAAATCAAATCAAAGCTTCTGCTTTCAAAAGCCTCTACAGCTAATCTACCATTGGATACAATTTCTACATTATGTCCAAATTTTTCTAGAATACGAAGAGCGAGTTTTTGATTAACAATATTATCTTCAGCCAATAGAATTTCAAGTGGCAATGGTATAGCCGAATCGTTGGGCAAAGCAGCATGACTTTCAAGTGCAGGCAGCAAGGTATAGGCAAAATCAGATAGGGTCATTAATGAGTTGATGTATCCAGTAATACCTAGATCAATACACAGTTTCATATCTACGCGAAGAATACCTGGTGCTATCACGATAATAGGGGTATATCTTAAATGAACAGCCTCTCGTATTTTTTCAGCATAGTCCATGTTATCAACAATGACAGTATCAAAAATAGGTAATTGTTTGTCATTGCTCATCATAACCATTAGCTCTGAAATGTCTGTTATTCGATAAGGAACAAGTTCGAGTTGTTCTATCTTGGAGACAATATCCATAGGATCATCCATACTATCGAGATATAAAATACTCCTTTTCTTGAACCGTTTCATTTTTTCAAAAACTTCCTTCTGTTCTACTGGATAACTTTTGAATTTTAGTGTAAAGTAAAACTGCGATCCTTCTCCGTAAGTTGATTCAACCCATAAATCACCACCCATTAATCGAACAAGACTCTTTGAAATAGATAAACCAAGACCAGTGCCACCATATTCTCGACTGATATAGATTTAATATTAGAAATTACAAATATATTTACGATTGTAACATGACTTACGTAGTACTACCATCAGCTTGACAAAAGGTGTCAAAAATCACATTTAATTTATCTTCTTGAATACCAATACCAGTATCTTTCACGCAAAGTTTCAACACAACATCATCCCTTTCGATATTGATAATACATGCATCTAGAGCCACTTCACCTTTAGTGGTAAATTTAACGGCATTGCCAATTAAATTTGTAATAACTTGTCTTAATCGAAGTGGATCACCAATAAGTTGATCAGGGATAGCGCAATCGACACTATAAACTAAATTCAATTTTTTCTGGTTTGCCTTAACAGTAAGTGTTTTGAGTACGCTGAAAATGGCAGACCGAAGTGAAAATGGTATTGTTTCTACAGTCATACGACCAGCTTCAATTTTAGAAATATCAAGAATGTCGTCAATGATACTAAGTAAGCTATTGGCAAGGCTGGATACAATTGTTAAATTTTCTCTTTGTTGACGGTTGAGTTCGGTTTCCAAAGTTAAAGAAGTCATACCGATAATACCGTTCATGGGTGTTCTAATTTCATGACTCATATTAGCAAGAAATTCACTCTTTGATCGATTGGCGAGCTCAGCAGCCTCTCTGGCCAATCTGTTCTTTTGAATAGCATCTCTTAAGGAGTTGACCATTTGATTGATTTTAGTTTTAAGCGAGTCCATTTCGCCAGAGGCTTCTACTGTAATCAGTCTTGAGAAATCATTTTCGGTAGCAGCAGCAGAAATTTGAGCAAATGCACGAACTTGCGTAGTTAAATTGGAAGCCATCGTATTTACATTACTTGTAATATCACGCCAAAGTCCTTGGATGTCATCTACTTGTGCTTGTACACCAAGCTTTCCTTCCGTACCTACTTCCATACAGACACGTGTTACTTCTGATGCAAACGAACTAAGCTGATCCACCATAGTGTTAATCGTTGTCTTTAGCTCTGCAATCTCACCATGTACTTCAACCTCAATTTTCTTGGATAGATCTCCCTGGGCTACTGCCTTACAAACCGCTGCGATGGATCTTAGCTGATCTGTTAAATTACTTGCCATCAGATTCACATTCTCTGTCAAATCTTTCCATGTGCCATCAACACCAACAATTGTAGCTTGTCCACCCAATTTTCCTTCAGTGCCTACTTCACGAGCTACACGAGTGACTTCAGATGCAAATACCCGGAGCTGATCCACCATGTTATTTACTGTATTTTTTAGATCAAGTATTTCTCCACGAGTTTCTACATCAATCTTCTTTGAGAGATCACCTCTGGCCACTGCCTTTGTTACTTCAGCAATCGAGCGCACTTGTGTAGTTAGATTGGCAGCCATAATATTGACGTTTTTCGTCAGTTCGTTCCATGTACCGGCCACATCTTTGACAACAGCTTGGCCACCTAGCTTTCCTTCTGTTCCTACTTCTTTGGCTACGCGAGTTACTTCAGATGCAAAGACGCGAAGCTGATCCACCATCGCATTCACAACATTTTTAAGCTCAAGAATTTCTCCATCAGATTCAACTTCGATTTTTTTGGATAGATCGCCAAGAGCTACGGATTTTGTTACTTCGGCAATAGAGCGAACTTGATTTGTTAAGTTTGCTGCCATTTGATTTACATTGTCAGTAAGACCCTTCCATGTGCCATCCACATTAGGAACAAGCGCTTGACCACCTAGCTTGCCTTCAGTACCAACTTCTTTAGCAACACGCGTTACTTCAGATGCGAATACATTCAATTGATCTACCATACTGTTCACAACGTTCTTTAATTCAAGAATTTCACCATCTGATTCAACCTCTATCTTTTTAGACAGATCGCCTAAAGCTACGGCCTTAGTAACTTCAGCGATTGAACGCACCTGGCTTGTTAAATTTGCGGCCATCATGTTAACATTGTCCGTAAGATCCTTCCATGTGCCAGCCACGTTAGGCACATTGGCTTGTCCTCCCAATTTTCCTTCTGTACCAACCTCCTTTGATACGCGAGTGACTTCGGATGCAAATACACGCAATTGGTCAACCATGTTATTGACTACATTTTTTAATTCAAGTATTTCACCATCAGATTCAACTTCGATTTTTTTGGACAAATCGCCAAGAGCTACGGATTTTGTTACCTCGGCAATAGAGCGAACTTGATCCGTCAAATTAGCAGCCATCTGGTTGACATTAATGGTAAGTCCTTTCCAGGTCCCGCCTACATTGGGGACTAAAGCTTGACCGCCAAGTTTGCCTTCGGTGCCTACTTCCTTTGCTACACGCGTTACTTCAGAAGCAAATACATTCAATTGATCCACCATGCTATTCACTGTGTTTTTTAGATCAAGTATCTCTCCTTGAGTCTCCACATGAATCTTTTTAGACAGATCGCCTTTTGCCACTGCTTTAGTGACTTCAGCAATCGATCTTACTTGAGTAGTCAAATTGGCGGCCATAGTGTTCACATTATCCGTCAATCCTTTCCACGTACCACTCACGTTCGGCACAAAAGCCTCGCCACCAAGTTTACCGTCCGTACCTACTTCACGAGCAACACGAGTGACTTCTGAAGCAAAAACTCGAAGCTGATCTACCATACTATTTACAATGTTTTTAAGCTCAAGGATTTCGCCCCCAGATTCCACCTCAATTTTTTTGGATAGATCACCCAAAGCAACAGCTTGTGTGACAACTTTGATAGAGCGCACTTGCGTTGTAAGGTTCGATGCCATAGTGTTCACATTATCTGTCAAGTCTTTCCATGTACCATCCACGCTAGGTACGCTTGCCTGTCCACCAAGCTTACCTTCCGTGCCAACCTCTTTAGCCACACGCGTAACCTCAGCGGCAAAAACGCGGAGCTGACTCACCATGTTATTTACTGTATTTTTTAAATCAAGTATTTCACCGCGTGTTTCCACATCAATCTTTTTAGAAAGATCACCAAGCGCCACAGCTTTAGTTACTTCTGCAATCGATCTGACTTGAGTTGTAAGGTTTGCAGCCATTGTATTTACATTATCTGTTAAATTTTTCCAAGCTCCGCCAACATCTTTGACAACAGCTTGGCCTCCCAATTTTCCTTCAACGCCTACTTCCAGCGAAACCCTTCTCACCTCTGCAGAGAAATTTGTCAATTGATCAACCTAATTTTACAAATTGTCATTTTGGTCACTTTTTTCTTTTTTTTTCTTTTATTACCATTTGGTTCATTGTGTTTTTTAGCTCTAAAATTTCTCCTTGAGCGTTGGCTGTTACTTTTTTCGACAAGTCTCCTTCTGCAACGGCTTTTGCAACCGCAGCAATATCACGTACTTGGCTGGTAATTTTCAATGCCATCATATTCACGTTATCCGTCAAATCTTTCCATGTTCCGCCCACATCTTTCACAACTGCCTGACCGCCTAACTTTCCTTCTGTACCAACCTCCAATGATACTCTTGTTACTTCTGTAGCAAATATTGAAAGCTATTATAATAAATAAAAAGCCGATTTGCCTAAAAATGTTCTTACCTGATCAACCATCGTATTTATTGTATTCTTCAAATCAAGCATTTCGCCTTCTACTTCCACCTTGACTTTCTTTGTCAAATCACCTCGGGCTACAGCCTTTGAAACATGCGCAATGTCGCGTACTTGATTTGTTAAATTATTTGCCATTGTGTTCACGTTATCTGTTAACTCTTTCCAAATGCCATTTACTCCAGCTACTTTAGCTTGAGCTCCAAGTTTTCCTTCGGTGCCTACTTCATGAGCAACACGGGTTACTTCAGATGCAAACAGGTTTAGATGATTCACTAAAAAAATAATCTTGTTTAGTTGATTTTTTTTTTTACAAATAAAAAAGAGTGAGTGTACCCATTGTGTTGAACGTATTTTTGAGCAAGAGAGTTTCACCTCGAGCAGGTACAGTCATTGTCTTACTGAGGTCACCTCTTGCAATAGCTGAAGAAACATCAGAAATATCCCGTACTTGTTCTAGATGGTTTTGTGTCATACGATTGAAATTCAAAATGAAATCGCGCCAAACACCTTTTGTAGATTTGTCACATTCAGCCTGAACACCCAACTTGCCTTCAATGGCTGTTTCATGAGCCACTCTGGATACATTTTTTGTAACAAGCTGTAATTGATCTGCCATTGAATTGATTGCATATTTTAATGAATTGATATGCGTGTCCTTAATGATGCTACTGTTTGCATTCAAATGATGATTACACGTAATACGTTGATCTAATTGACCATCATTTATAGCTAAAGCAACATCAACCGCTTGACTAACACAGTCATGACATATACTTAAACATGGCGAGTTTATTTCTTTTTTGGGTGCTGTTAATAAATGAAAAATGTATTTTCTGGGTGTCTTTTTAACTTTTTTACCGTTTGTTATCATTGGTGAATTTTCATTAAAGGAATGCACTTGACAAGGGATGATATCATTTGTATTTACAATTTTACTCGTATCTTTTATGCTTCTGTTGTTATTTTCAAGTTGTTGGTTTTTGTTATTATTAACATTTAAAAGATGCTCTTCCAATTGTTTGGTGATTGTTTGGTATCTTGATATTTCAGATTCTAATTTTAATTGCCGTGCGGCTATATTTTTTATCCTTTTGATTGTAACACTGTTTTCTTGGTGTTCATAAGAAAGACAATAATCGTGATTTCTTTGATCGAGATTTAATATCAATCCCTCGATCTCTTCTAGTTCTTTATTCATTTGATGATTATGCGATAATGATGGTGTAGGTAATAGACAAAGTTTCTTATTTTTTGAAAAGTCTTCGGTTGCAGAGCGTTTCATAACTTTCCCTGAAGATAAAGAGAAAGTTTCTTTTTCTTTTTTCTTTGTTTAAAAATAAAAAAGAAAAAAGTAGCACGGTTTCTTTTACAATAAAGAGAAAAAATAGTAATAAAGAAATAAAAAGAAAATAAAAATACAAAAAAAAGTTATTTTAAAAGAACAAAATAGAATTCTGGAAAGTAATATTATGTAAGGAAAGTAGGCAAGAAAAAAGTGCAAAAAAGGTAAACCAAGCAAAAAATTGAGATTTGTGGGGTGTGTGAAGTGGAGCAACAGAATGATTGGTTTATACAGTGTATGATTTACCTCTTGAGAAGTGGCTGAGCCAAACAAAACCCCTTGAGATGTTTTTATGGAGTAGATGTGATATTCTTTATCATTCATCTCATTGACTTTACTTATGTTTGTACTACTTTATCTGTATCACTCTTCATTTGGTTGATCATTTTAATAACTGGTCTCCTAATTGATATAATTTGATAGTGATTTGTTATCATTTTCTTACTTTATATTTACTAAGTATAATCTATTCAAATAAACCTGTTGTATAATATCATCAAACAAATAAATAAAGATTTTCATATGCTTTATGTTATGTAACTATTGCTTACAACCACAACTTGTTTACAATCAGGCATTCTTAGTATTATTTCCAAGCTTAAATTTCCACAAATGGTTTAGTCAATCCGAAAAATGGTACAGACCGTCTCGTCGTTTCCTCTTTCTCCATGGGGAAAACTTTGTCCGGTCCGGATGTTGATCCATCATCAATAAACATTAAATCTGCAAGCAAATAGATGGATAGGCTTTTAATTCATTTGTTTACAAATGTCTAATGTTTGGTAGTTACATCAACCTTATTACGAATGGCACGCATTCCCAAAAATGGAAAAACAAATTTCCTACAAACTGTATTACTAACTTCATGGTTTTTATAATTGTTTGAACAGTCTGAAAATCATTGAGAAATAACAAATATCAGACAAGCTTACTGTCCAAAATACACAGTACATACAATGATTGTTATAGAAATTTTTGTTAAACAAAAAGGAATAACGCTATATGAGCTTTACACTCGCAAAATCCCTGTATGGGCATTTGCTGCCTTTCTTGCTTCTTAAATATAACCCATAATATCTTTTAAAAAGATTTGATTCAACACATCTCAGCAAGACATAGAAATTTAGAAACTTTCAAGTAATAAATATTTCCTTTTATTTATCGAAAAGATAGAGTTACGATCTAGCATCATGCCAAAAACACAATCAAAAGGAATTAAATAATTCATGGCTTTCTTTAAATACCATATGCACTCTTGGCACCAGCAAAGGCATTGTTTACTTGGCCAATATATACATTAGCAACAGAAGTGAAGTCAGAGGGAGTGACGGCAAGAATACACTTGTCCAAAGCATTAACTTTGGTTTCCAAATTCTTGATATCAGTCTTGACAATAGTGGTAGCAAGAGCAACATCTTCAAATTGATCTTTCTTAGAGACAATGGTGTTCAATGCATCTTGAATATCAGGGATAAGGGTTTTGACTACATTAATAACTGCATTGGCTTCTTCTTCATTGACGACGTTAGTCATTGCACAGCAGTTAGTATTGGCGGTCTTAACAAGGGATTCAAGAGCCTGTTCCTTAGTATGAATGGCAAGTGCACCGGAATAGCCAGAAGAGGAGGTAAATCCATTAACCTATATATAGCTTTCAATAACTCCTGCTGATTTTATATAAAAAAGAGGCTTGCAACAACTTACAGCAGAAGCGACAGCCGATATTTGACTTTGGGCAGCAGTCAAGCCCTTGATACAATTTTGAACGCTAGAAGAAACTGTACGCTTGTTGAATGAAGCAGCATTAGCTATAGATGAGAACAGAATCATTGTTTAAATCAGATTTTTTATAAAAACAATGTTTATGCTTATACCAGAAGCAACAAAAGCAAGAGCAAGAGCCAAGAAAGTAGAGCGCATATTGGTTATTTAGTTAATAAATAGATTGAATAATAATAAAGAAAAAAAAAGAAAAGAAAAAGCATTTGTCTATTTATACAAAATAGATGGAAATCCACCTGAGTCATCGATGTTTTGCAAATTTCTTTATTTTACTTGTTGTAATTATTTCAATAGGACCAAGGTATGCTTATACATGAAAAAAAAAAAAAAAGGGCGTATCATAGCATCTTGAATGTTCAGCATATGTATTACATGCAAGTACTCCAGATGATCCATTGTATATGAGGTACTTGTTGTACACGGGAAATGTAATAAGAAAATATCATACAAATGTGAGTAATTATAGGGTTATGTGTAAATCAGCAAAAAAAAAACTTTGAGGGTACATTTGAACAGTAGAATTTTAAAGTTTTGCTGCAGAATTCTGGATTTATATGCTTGATTTACATTTCCATGAAAGACAAAAATGAAATATCTAAAAAAAAAGAAAGAAAAAATTAGTATTGAATGCATTCATGCTTCAATTCTATCAAAATCTGACAGGAATTGTTCTTAGATTAGAGATAAGATCGGAATTGATTCTCAATTGTTTGACTAGAACTTGAACAGACATGCGTGCCTCTGTGTATTATGGTCAATTACCAAGGAAATACAAATAAAGCATATGGGTTTCGCACCAAGAATTTTAGAGAAAACATAAAGTGAGTATTCGTCAGAAACGGGAATAATGCTTTCAACTGATTTACAGAAACTGAGCTTATGGTTTCCATTACTCCTAGTGTTTTAAACAATTCTCAATACTAGTGTATTGTGCGCGCTTTATGGGATTTAGAGGGTATGAATCTTTTTAAAATAACACGGTTGATTAAATCGGCAAATGGCTTTTACGTTCAACCTTTACATAGCTACACTTTACCGTTTCTCCCCTTCGTTGCATTTGCAACTGTAATTGCACATGTATGTATGACGGTTTAGTTTTTTTTTTTTTTTTTATAATTATTATTTGAAAATATTTAGTAAAAATAATTCTTAATATACATCTGAGCAAAATGTGTTTGTATAATGAGTATCATACAATGTTCCCTATTACAAACATGCACACAGAATTACAAAAAGTACCAAATCGATTGAAATAAAAGAGTGAAGAGCACAACTTTTATCAAATTATAGTAATACATGGGAAAAAGTGAAATTTGGCACCGCATCGGCTGAATTTACTTAACTTTTCAAAGTATCATCACGTTTGAAAAGCTTTTGTTGTTAATTAAAAGGTGTACTTGCATGGAATAAACGTCTACTTGAAAGAACAAATAATCGTTTACCTTGTTTTCATTTTTCTCATTCATTATTTTTTTCTTTTACAAAATATATCCATTCAGTTTCTTGTGGAGCTTCAGTACTGAATGTAAAATCTCTACACTTTTTCCAATTCTTTTGTTGTAATCATGATCAATTACGACTTTTGAATTTATCAAAAATACTTAGATCAGTCAAATTCTATACTAGTTAGCCTTTAGGATTCATAGCCTGTAAAAGATCTTTTCTCATAATCTCATGTTTTAACTCCCTGTAGGGAAGCACTAATTTGCACTTGTAAATAGTTTTGCAACCACAACTGTCTAGTTTTAAAGTACTATATTTAGAAAAAGCACACGGCTCTTAACATAAAAGAACTTGTGTATTTGTATTATAATATACACTATTTTTGCTTGATAATCCCATTTTCTATGGTCAAAGCAGCAATTTCTACTATAATACAATAGAATATTAGGAAACCAAAATACGTCATATATTAATTTTCAATTGCACCATTATTTAAAGCATAGTTCTTTATACTATATTAAAATAGACATTTTCTTTTTTGGTAGCTTTAATAGATTTTTTTCTTCAGAAGATAGTGCACCAAGTAAATCCAATAATCTCTAGATTACCATAAACCTATGAAATAGACTTTTTGCATCTTTTACTAAACACTAAAAAGATTTTTCAACAGACTCAAATTAAATCTCAGGCGAATTGAAAAAACAATTTTCTTTATTCATTCATAAAGTACTATGATGTGATACAATCATGCATGGTTCACAAAAAAGCGCAATAGAGCTACAAGGCTTAAATGTAAGTAAATGACTATAAGTTTGATTATATATGTAGCCCTATACTTCCAGTTTCCATAAAAAGGGCCTCGATGTTCCTATGGCCTACCAATGATAAGATAGCCAATTGCTAATTTTTGTCAATATTCTCCTTAGTCACATAAACTGAGGATGATGCCCTAAATGGAGCAAACGACGTTGAATACTTGAGCTAATTAAATAGTGATTTGAAGAGGAATGTAGCTGTATTTTTACCATCTTTATAACCGAATTTGCCGTTCATTATCTTTGTTGCCAAATTACTGGTTTTTGTATGGAAGTTAGAGTATCATATATTCGAATTTGACCCAGAATAGACAATTTCAATTGCTAAAACAAGTGTATTTCATGACTAGAAATCAACCCATATAGGATTTAAAGTATATCACTGTGAAGCATTATATACCAAGCCAATAATTTCCAAAAATAATCTTTTAAACCAAGGACATGATTGATTTAAGAAAGCACATTTTGGGCGAAAAGAATGTTACAGAATGCATATATCTTTAGAAAGCTTTTTTTTTTTATTGGTTTTTTATTTCTCTTTTTTTCTTTGAAATAATAGCATGTTCAAACGCATTCTTAAAAGAATTGAAATCTCTGTAAAAAAGAAAAAGAACACACAAAAGCAATATATTATAAGTTAATATAGTTGAAACGATTTTTGGAATCAAAATATACAATCATCTATTGTAGTTTATTGTGTTATATTGGACTCTATTATTGCTAATGCTGATTTGCAAATATACAGTAATTTACAGCAAGCCGACCCAAATATCATAATCTATACTTCAACATCCATCCATGCTTCCAGTACAAGAACAGACAATGTAGCACTTGGTTTATAAAGACTAAAAAATGAAATTGCTGTTATTTTTTCATATTATTGCTTTCCTTATTCCAAATCATACTAGAAGTTAATGTAGTACAAAGTAATTGAATATTCTTACGTCTTTTTTTCTAAACATTACTATGTTAGGTATTAATACAAAGCGTTATTCAATTAATAACACATGTCATGAACCAGATTTTAGCTGTTTTGTTCTCTTCAATTCAATTTGTAGAAACAATAGAAAAGTAAAGTAAAAAAAAAGAAAAAAGAAAAAGAAAAAAAAACTTTATAAATAATGAATCTAAGCAAAAGTGACCTCAATATTAGCTTCCTTGGCCATTGATACAATTTGTGAAAATTTAACAGCCTTTTGAGCAGCAGTGTCCAAGTCTTCAACAGCAAATATACGAAGACCAGATTCAGCAATCAACTTCTTGGCTTCATCAACCTTTGTACCACGCAAACGGACAATCAAGGGAATCTTGAGGTCCAAGTCTTTAGCGGCAGCAATAATACCTTCAGCAATAACATCACAGCGCATGATACCACCAAAAATGTTGACGAATGCAGATGTAACATGAGGGTCGGAAGTAATGATCTCGAAAGCAGCTTTAACAGCATCAGGGGTAGCTGCACCACCAACATCCAAGAAGTTGGCAGGCTTACCACCGTGAAGTTGAATGATATCCATAGTGGCCATGGCAAGGCCAGCACCGTTGACTATTCATTACCACTTCCATAAGTGATCTGTCTCTCCTTTTTCCTTTTTCTCTTTCTTACCTAAACAACCAATGCTACCATCCAAACCAATATAATTCAAGTGATGCTTGGCAGCGGCGATTTCACGAGCATCCTCTTGAGTGAAGTCACGAAGATCAAAGACATCCTTTTGTCTGAAATCAGCATTGTCATCAAAGTTCAACTTGGCATCCATACAAAGAACTGTATAGTGTGGTTAAAAATTGGTCCTTATTTTCTTTCTGTATTACTTACCTTGATTGTCACTAGATTCTGACAAGGGATTGATTTCAACTTGAGTAGCATCCTTTTCATTGAAGAGCTTGTATAGATTAATGAAAGTTTCAGCAGCTTCTTCTTGACCCTTGGGTGTAAATCCCATCTTTTGAGCAAGCTCCAAAGCACTTTCCTTAGTGAGGCCAACCTTGTTATCAACAGACATGGTGATAATAGCTTCAGGGTTTTGAGCAGCAACAGTCTCAATGTCAACACCACCTTGAGAAGAGGCAACAATGACGGGACCAGCAGACTTACGATCTAAGAGGATGGCGAAATAATATTCGTTACGAGCATATTTACGTTCACAAATGTAAACAGCATTACAGGGCTTTCCGTCAGCACCGGTCTGCTTGGTAACCAATTTGTGACCAAGCATCTTTTCAGCGAGTTCTCTAGCTTCTTCGGGTCTGTAAAAAGTTGATAAGCCGCGATATATACATTTGAAAATTTTTTCCACTTACGTATTGAAAGTCTTTACACCACCTTTGTAACCGTTGTCAAAGGTACCCTTACCACGACCACCAGCAAGAACTTGAGCCTTGATGACGAGATCGTCAGTGCCTGATTAAAGCAAATGGGGATGTAAGATAATTTATACAATATTTCTTATATTGCATTACCAAGTTTCTTTGCAATGTCAAAGGCCTCCTCGGGAGACTTGGCAACTTCACCCTTGGGAGCGTTGATACCATACTCTCTCAAAAGCTTAACGGATAAATATTCGTGGATATTAAGAAAACGCTTTTGTTGGTGTTGGAGAGGTTTACGAGTGGCCTTTTCGATATGTTATTGGACTGCTGTTTTCACTTTTCACTATATTTTACCAAAGAGGCACGATGAGCAAGAGAACCGGCAGCACGCAATGACTTGAACATGTTTCAATGAAGCTGAAAAAAGCTTTTTTTTTGTGGAAAAAATTGTTTCCCCCTTTTGATTCAATATTATAATACAAATGCTTAAACCGTAAAAATTGATTGGCTGTCGATGTGTGACGGCCACTGCTTTGAAAGGATTTGAGCCCAAGATACTTGTAAGAGGTCTTTATTGCTTAATCAACAATTACAAATCTTATTCTCAACAATCGTGTAGACCATAAAGCCGATTTGTCCTTGATACTAACTGTAATATGTCCATCAAACTTCGGTTAGGTCGTTATACATAAAAAAATATAACTGCTAAAGCTTTATTTTGTTTGCATCATTTCTTCTTTATGCTTTCAATACCTAAGGATTTCGTAATCAGATCATTTGTTTTTATCTTTATTTACTCAATGCATATTTTGAAAATCCAATTTCTACTTTTTTATAGTTATTTGAGCCAAATCCTAGTGAACAGCTTCAATCTGTTATTAAACTACAATGACAGGTTAAATATTGTATTCTTTTCATGACCAATAGGAGGGCATTTAAAATGGATTTATGTATCACACATGTGTTAACCCAGGGTCTCATCTTTCTGCGTTATACTGAATACTATTCTTATTACAGACAAGAACTGTAATACACCGTTGAAAAAAAAAATTGCTACAATTGTACAGTCTATCTTAACTATTCTTTATTCTGATTACATCATGCTTTTCAAGTAAAGGTTTATATTAATCAGAGTAACTAAATTTTGTAGTATTGTTATTGTAAATAATATACTTATTAAACTAGTTTGACATTAACTTTAAAACTTGATATAGAACACTGGCTGACTACTTTTTCTTAATGACAATAAAATATGGTAGTGTTACGTCATATTAAAATCATTTTCACATTTTTCTTTAAAAATTGCATATAATATGCTTCGACTACCTAATCCAGACTAACGGACAAATCATTTGAATGCGTATGACTATGGTAATTATAATTGTTGAAATATCAACAATATAACTTATATAAGCCATAGTTTACTTCCTCTCTTTATAAATTGCGTTTTCTAAAAATATACCTAAAGCTAAACTTAGACGAGTAATCTCCTTGTACCCCGGATTCAATGCTATCAAAGAAAGGGTATGCTCCACATTATAAGTGAACGGACTTAATTTTTTACACAACTCAAACAAGCTCATAATATATTTGTCTAAACTGTTCTGACATTTAACTGTTTTGACCAATACTTTTACGTTTATCTACACTTGTTTTGGTGTATTTGCATTTTATCTAAACATGAAATATATATATTGTGATTGAACGAACGGAACATGTTTTTCAGTCATGTTTAACAGCAAAACATCCTCATGCGATCTTATGTTTACCAATCAGAACAAAAGACAATTTTACCTTGTATACAAAATTCCATTTCAAGCTGTAGGATGAAGGTTAGTTTTCATAAGTTATGTTATATATCACTCAAATAGACAAAAATATAATAGTTGTCACTTTTTGCTAGATTTGTACACATTCTTATACTTTGCAACTATTAAACAAAAATATCGATCCTTGCAAGGTGCCTTGTAGTAAGCGAAATGTTTTCAAAGATTTACTCTAATGCAAATGTGTACTAAAAATATACACATCATTCCACATGATATTGTCAAGTATGTTTGTACAAATTGATTCAATAAATCATACCTTCATTTCAAAGTTAAATTTGCAATAGAATGAATGAGTGTGTGTATCTGACATAATACCGAATTGTGGATTTTCTAAATGTTTGGATGAATGAAATGCAGCAGCATTGATAAAATATCATATCTTTTCGTTGTTACATATTTTTATTCTAAATATCGTATTCCTACTGGCAAATAAATCACTGAATATACAACTAAAGCAGGTACCCCCCCCCCTTTTTTTTCTACAAACATTTGTCATTACTAGTTTGCTGATTGAGCATATCTTTTTTTTCTCTCTTCTTTTTTTCGGCTTATTAGATACAAATAAAAGGATGACAATATAACATGTATAAATTTCCAATTAGTGGATGTCCTGATTGTATGTACAGTTGCAATGCATCTAAACTGACGCATTATTTGATTTTGTACAATCTTTTTTTATCAAAAATTTGATAGTTTGGCATACTCAGGCATCAGTTCTGTGGTTTATTTTACAAATGAAATAGGGTATGAAGACAACGTAGATGATATATGCCCTGAAACATTCTTTTGGTCCTTTTTACTCTATTTGCTGTTAATAAAACTCTATTCTAATAAATACATATTTGTACATTTTTGCTTTTGTTAAATGAAATAAGATTAGTAGAAGTCGTACTATTATTTTTAAAATAAAAATAAAAGCATCGCTTGATTTGGTTTAGTTTCTCATTTTAGTCTAATTTCGTTTTAATGTCTACGAATATTTGTTAAATCTAGATGCTTTTCCGCGTATCATTTAATAATGTGTATATTAAAATAGCTAAAGTAAGCTGGTCATTATGATAGGGATAGCTGTGAAGATCTAGTCTCGTTGTCAGTAATAAATAACATGGTACCCTTATTGTGCAATACATTTTGTTATCTTAATACATTTAGCCATCCAAATAGCTGCTAACGCTACTAGGAAAGCTTACAAGAGGCAGTGTAGTATCTTTTTCTAATCTAAGGTCACACTGTACTTGAGTTTCCTGATTTATATTGATATAAGGAAAAAATGTCAAAGAATCCCGATATTTCTTTTATTGAAAATGACAGTTATTTTGGAAATATTATAGGAGGGGCTATAATACAGTCGGAATATATAGAGTCAATAGAAAGTAAAACTATTTCGCATCCTCATTTTACTTTAGTTGCTTTTCTTAGGACCCTTGCATTATCACCATAACTGCTGTAAAAAGTCGGGGTCCTTTTTTTTATTTGCTTACAATCAAGTTTTTTTTTTGTGCATCCACAAAAGAACGCTAGTTAGTGTAACGCATTGCACAGACTTGTATCTTTTGCCTTCTTTTACTAATTTGAGTTACCGTTTGTATGAGCTTTAAATAGAGTTCACATAATAGTTTGACAGTTATCCGGTTTTAGTGTGTACAAACACCAACTATTAGAGTCATCGAATTAAATTTTTCTTTAGTTCTATGCGGATTTCTCATACAAATATACGCATTTATATATTTGACAAGAACAAGGGATCATTAGCAATGTTTACTTGGCTATTGGCAAACAGAGTATATATTATGAGGTATAATTTCGTTAAAAACCTTTGCTTCCGTCTAGATATTAATTTATTATTATGATCTTAAGACACCATTCTAGCTTGAGTGATAATAGATTATAGCTTGGAAAAGAAAACTTTAATCTTCAGTTGTATATAATGTAGTCTTTTGAATAATATCATTACGCTAAAGTATAGGACAAACTTCTACTTTCTAATTTTATAACTGCATTGAATAGTGCAATAGCAATCATATGGTCACAGTGTTTAATAGTAACATTCTTGCTAATCTCTGCTTCCTTTAAGTAACTGCAAATCTAAGTAAACAAAAAGGAGTAATGGAAGCATGATTGATGTACATCCGTCATGGCAACCGTTTAGGTGATCTGATTTGTTATATTCTGGGATTCAATTTTGTATAAAAATTTTCTGTAAGTTTTTAACAATGAAGTAAAAAAAAAAAAAAAAAAACCGGGAAAATGCTGTATAAATAAAGTCGCCTTTTTTGGGCAAATTAAGGTATGAGCCCATAATCAGTAGATCCACATGGCTTATTATATAATCGATCTATGATATATTTATTTGTATACAATATAAACTGAAAAGCAATTGTTATGACGTGTATACGATCCAATTAGATAGGCACTAGACTGTTCCCAGAAAATAATTTTTGTTCCGGTCAGCTAAAATACTGAACTCAGAACATATTCTTAAATTCTATGACGCTAATAATGGATTTAAACAAATAAAGTTTAAATAAAGGTACATCTTAAACACAACTCCGACATGCGGATACAACATGCTATGTTTCTGTTGCATACAAAAAAAAAAAAAAGTATAAATACCCTTCTTATTTTTTTCGGGTCAAAGATTTAATCAAAGTCGTCTTTCTTATATCATTATTTTGTGGGGAAGCCATAGAAATTTTTTATACTGTTATCCACTTGAATAATTTTATTTGAATTTGCAAACACATATTCTCTGATCTGATATTCTATTGTCCTACACAAAATGGGTTTTGTATTAAAAGGAGCTGCATTATTTAGAGCTTCGACTCTATTAGCTGCTATTGGTTTTTTACTCTTTGGTTATGACCAGGTATATACATAAATCAAAGCTCACAAATGCAATAAACACTGACTTGTGTTGATATGTAGGGTGTTATGTCCGGTGTTGTAGCCAATGATTTATTTAAACAGACAATGGGTAACCCAAATTCTGGCTTGTTGGGTGCTATTGTTGCACTTTATGAAATTGGCTGTATGTTTGGTGCTTTATCCACCGGTCGAATCGGTGATTGGTTAGGTCGCAGAAAGACTGTTCGTTTAGGTTGCTTTATTCTTTGTATTGGTGCCATTTTACAAACCGCTGCTGTTAATTCTGGAATGATGATTGTTGCTCGTATTATTACAGGCATCGGTAATGGTATGAATACTGCTACTATTCCTGTCTATCAAGCTGAATTATCACCTCCCAAGTCTAGAGGTTCCCATGTTGCATTTGAAGCTTCTTTATTGGCTGTTGGTGTTGCTATTGCTTATTGGCTTGAATATGGTTTTTATTTTGTCCAAGGTGAAGTTGCATGGAGATTTCCTTTAGCTTTTCAAATGGTATTTGCTATCATTCTGGGTGTTGCTTCCTTTATTCTTCCTGAATCTCCCCGTTGGTTGCAAGCCCACGGTTATGAGGAAGAATGTAAAATTGTTCTTGCCCGTCTTTGGTCCGACTGTGATACAACTCATCCTCGTTGTATTGCTGAATGGGAAGAAATCCGTGATGGTATTGAATTAGAACGTCGTGAAGGTATCTCTTCTTATGTCGAGCTCTTCAAAAAAGGAAAGATGAACAATCGATATCGTGTATTACTTGGCATGGGTGGGCAATTGATTCAACAATTTGGTGGTATTAACGTCATCAGCTACTATTTGACTGATGTATTCATGCAAGCTGGTATGACAACTGAAAAAGCTTACCTTATGGCTGGTGTTGATTCTATTGTTTATTTTATTGGTGCTTTTACTCCCATTTATACTATTGATCGTTTGGGTCGTCGTTTCCTTATGTATGCTGGTTTGATTGGTCAAGCGATTACGTTATTGATCGTTGGTGGTTGCGAATATATTATTCAAAGAGATGCACCCACGTTAAATCAACCTGCTTCAAACGCTTGTATTGCATTTGTCATGCTTTTCAACTTCTTCTTTGGTGCTGCTTGGTTAGGTTTGGCTTGGCTTTATCCTTCTGAAATTTTCTCTACCGGTCTTAGAGCTAAGGGTAATTCCATGTCTACAGCTGCCAATTGGCTTGGTAACTTTATAGTTGCCATGATTGCCCCCGTTTTGTTCCAATATGCTAAATATTGGACATTCCTTATGTTTGGTATCCTTAATGTCATTTTCTTGATCCCTATCTTCTTTTTCTATCCCGAAACTATGGGTAAGTCCTTGGAAGAAATTGAACTTTTATTTGCTACCGAAGACCTTCAAGAAGACGCCAAGTCCGTTGCTTCTCATATTGGTTCTGTTTCCTTATATGAAAAGACACGCAGCGATGCCGAATCGGGTCGCGGATCTAGACCTACTTCCCGTCGTTTCCCAAGCAACTTCTCTGGCCGTCAAAGCGTCATAAATCCATCAAAGCCCAACGACAAGCCAGCTGTTGACTCCGAAGCTGCCAATGTAAAGAATGACTATGACGAAAAGGGACCTAACTATAAATAATCAAAAAGTGGAGAATAGTTACCCCAGTATTTTATTTATAGTTATCCCTGCTTATTTATTATTGTAGTTGTATATATCTTATAATGTGTATTGTTATTTATCCTTCTCTATGCATCTTTTGCTCAAGTGAATTAATAAAAAAAAACTTAAAGTTTTGATTATTATTTCTACAATTAAGAAAATTTTAATTGAGCAAATGTATCTAAAGTTTATCTAGAAAAAAAGTTTTTGACTCCAACTTTTAGTCTAATGGAAAAATAAATAAGGAAGTATAGTCCATGTTTCTAGTGCTTGTAGAAAACCGCCGCTTTTTTAATTTAGAATTTTGATATTATATTTAGAAACTATTATAATGTAACATAGTGATATTGACAAAAGATGTGGAATAAGAAAAAAATTACAAGGATCTCTTTACGAGATAATGCAGCCTTGTCGCTAGTATGGCCATAGAGTCTAAAATGTATCGCAGTCAAGAATCGTATTCCATAAAATTCAACACAGAAGCTAAACATGAACATCATGACTAGAAATACTAAATTAGAATTTTATATCTGTACACAGTCATGTAACTATTTGACAAATTAGCTTTTGTAATAAACGGCATCACACTCTATTTCTTTTCAAGTAAACTCTTTCTATTGTATACAACAGTGCACATTTGCATTGAACTGTCGGTCTAATCAAACTTGAATGTTCATGTTCAGATGGATCAAACAGAACTATAGAGGTGGACTTTTTTTAAGCATTACATAGAAGCAAATTCCGAGGCTTCACTGTACAACGCTTACCGGTACGCACATATATGGGGCGCCATTGGTCTAGACATACGCAGTTTTCTGTAACATTAGGGTATTTGTGCAAGATATGTACAATGATAAAATGAATGCATGTGGTTATATAAATATGCTAAAAACAGGAGCCTGTTGATCCCTTGAATTATTACTATTTGAAACAAGATAGATTTTGTTGTCGTGTGATTACAAGCTTGAAATTACAGTTGAAATTAACTCAAGTATGTTTAAGAAAAATTAAGCTTTGTAATACTCGAATCATATTAATAGAGGACCTTTTTCAATATGAGGAATAAAGATATTTTTACATTTATCATTCAATGCTTTCTTGAAACACACACGTACTTCAAATTCGTCAGAAGTAAATTTATCATAATGTCCTCAAGTACTTTACAATTTATCATGAAGCTAATCTAAGACTTTAATAGAACAAAATTGTATTTCGCATAAACTTATCACAACAAAAAAAGATTTGGTTTTTTTTTTTTCATTATTTTGTATGTGAAGGCTATGTTCAAAATGAAGATTATATGCTTTTGTGAAGGTTTGGCAATAGCCCTGTATATATACAGGTTACAGCATCCTTGGTGTAAAACGAGACTAATTTGACCAGTATTACAAACAGTGGTCTTGGTACGTCATTCCTAAAGAATGGTTGACTTCACAAAAAAAAAAAGAATATCCATCAGTCAACTATTAAGGTTCTGAAGTGCAAATTATCCCGATGGTTAAATGAAGTTGATCTGCTGGCGGATGAAATGCTTGATTGTATGAACTCCATTTTAATATAAAATGGGCATAAGCTAGCGACAATAAAGCATTATTATGAGGCGATTATAAACAATGATGAATATGTGTATTCGTAGGTAAAATTGAGCGTTCTATAGAATAACATTCTCAATAATGCTATTTTTTCACACTAAATACTATCCAGATTATTGCCGCTATGCTTAATTTAACCGCCACAGACGAATTGCCTTTTTCTAAAGAACTTCTTTTTACATAATAATAAGGTTGAATAACAACCCATTACAAACCTAGAATGCTTTATTCTTGGATATCTTCCTTTACAAATAAATGCTTTTGATAGTATTTCAATTCCTCGATGCTTTCAATGATATCATCAAGCGCTCTATGCGTGCTCTTCTTTACAACTCTTGAAGCAATATTAGGATACCTTTAGAAGCATATTAGCAGGACATAGAATTTAGTTTCGTATTATACCATCTTTTTGCTAACTCTTTTACTGTGCTCACATCTAAAGTGGGAAAGTGAGAAAAAATCACATGAACCTATTGCAAAGCTTACCAACGATTCGATAATGCAAGTAATCAACAATACTAGGCATTTCTTTGTTTAAGAATACTTTATCTGCATGAACCGAATTTCCTGCTAAAGGCGCAACCCCTTTAGGAATATGCTGTTGTAAAAATTCAAACACCTGTCTTTCTGCTTCTTTTGTCGTTATTTTAGATTCGAGTACTTTTTGGGTTAAACCAGACTTTTATACAACTTTAGCTTTTCAATCTTTTACTTTTTTTTTTTTTTTTTTTTTTTCGTTTGTACTTTTCCGTGATGTTCAGTGCACCATTCTATTATCAGCAAAGACAGTGAGTTCACTAGCGAGTGTATTGTATATATTACCATTCATGCTGTCCATAATTTCTTTAGGCTGATAAATAACTAACTCGGGCCCCTTTTTCATATAAAGTATTAGTAACATTTCCAATTATTGCAGCATTTTTTCATTTTTTGCTTACCTTTGCTACAATATTCAAATCACCATCAGTAATTAGCACTGCAATCTCAATTAAGTGATCTTTTTTGATGTCAAGACCAGTCATCTATACTTATCTAATCAATAAATATTCTCTCTAAACTTAATCTATTTTTTTTTTTTTTACTTCACAATCGATCCAAACTAAAGGAGATTTAATCATATTGAATGATCCAAAAGCGCGTTTGACTATAAAAGAAATAGACATTTTTTTTTTATTATTAAGAAACCAATGGTTTTAAATTTCGGGTATTTATTTAAAGCCAAATACAAAGTGTATCACAGAAGCTCTATAAAAATGAATAATACTTTTAGGTTTGGAAACTAAAATGTTGCTCAATTTTATCCAAGACGTTCTTATAAGTATGTATTATAAGGATCTTACTGTATTATGATCAGAACACCATTGAATGATTATAACCATTTTATTATTAATTCAGTTATTTAATAATATTGCTGGATGCATATCTTTTAATTATCTGTTTGGGCTCATTAAAAGATTTTTATTCAATTATCAAACTTATAGACAAAATCAGCATTATAGTAATGAAAACTTTAAGATTTGTTTAATACAGATGTTGCAAAAATAGAATATGTGGTATACTCTATATTCTAACATATAGACTTCTACGGTACTTGGGCCTTACCTAATGAATATACTACAAAAAAGACTGCTTTCTTAAAAGTAATGAAAAGATAGTAAAACTGAAGTTTAGATAGTCATATACCACATCAGAGGTCGAATTGGAAGTAACAAGGATCAGAGTAGGAACGTTCTACGATTTCTTATTATTTCATCTAAGTTCACTTTTTCATATTCTTTCACTTCAATCTATTAACAAAAAATTATCTGCTTCTTTAAAAATGCATTTTTATACTGTATATTTTTTCAGATTTCTTCCTTTTTAGTCTAAATATTTAGAACAAGAGCTTACAAAGGCAAGTCAAATAACCGCTTTTAATGAAAATATTTATACAAAGCTTTTTATTTCTTTTTGTTTTATATCTGATGAAATCAACTGATTGCTGTTGCTATATATCGGGCAAAGCACCATTGCAAGCTGCTTTGAGCAGCTATAGTATACAGACTATGGCAAACACAAGAAACACATTGCTGCAAGTATCATAATGTTTGACCATTGCGAGATCTTTCAAGCAGAAATATCTGATTCTTATAATAATGAAAATAATTCAAAAAATTTCTTGATTAACATCAAGATCATATATACTACAATGGTCATATTCAAAAAAAAAAAAAAAAAAGCAGTAGATAAACACGAGTATTGTTCGATTAAGGCCGCAAATTCTTTAAAAGTCTTATATACTCAAGCTAAAATATATTTTTACAGTTTCGATAATTTTTGCCTGCAGTTAATGAATATTTATGATGTTTCATGAATCCCACACAGAGCTTAACATCGGACTCAAAGACAGACTGGAGAACAATATTAATATGTTAAAGCTTATTTTTATTATTAGAATATATATGAGTGAAAACAAAAAGTGTATAACACGACAGCCCCATACATGTACTCAAATGTATTTAAAAAAATATTGAAAATACAATAATAACTTTTAATAAAATGACTAACAAAAACGAAAGCTATCCTTTCAAGTTGAACACTAATGGTATTCTACTTAAGGCTCCAATCTCAAAATTTACTGATCCTACTATTTACAATTGATGGAAAGAAAACACAATACAAGTTTGGCCAAGGAATGCCCTTAAATTTTTACCTTGTAAAATGCACCATGTATGAATACAATTGCAAAATCCATGTCGGAGAGCATGAAAGCAGTGATTGCTTCAAGCTCAGGATAAATAAGTTTACAACTGTCATACAAAAACTTGATTTATATACTTTCTTGATATGAATTCATCTTTTTGTAATAATAACCAATAGATATACTTGTTGAATAATAACATTTTATTTATCTTGATCATAACAAGTTCATGGCCTGCATAGCTTTTCGTAACATGTAATATAGACTCTACTGCAAAAAAAAGAGTACAGAATCCATACAATAGTGAGGGTTGTATATACACAATAAACAAGGATTTCTTTTTTTTTTTTTATAGCATAATTCTTTTTCCTTTTTCTTCTTCATATATAACTAGTGCATTCTGTGTGCATATAAATAATTATGGAGTATGTGTTGATTCATAAAAGTTATAAGTTTGCTGTTGTTGTTGTTGCTGTTCTCTTTGCTTATTCATTGCATGATAATTAGCAGCTGAGGCAACTAAAGGTAATAGCTCAGCAGGTAAACTATTTAAATTGATTCCCACTGATTCCAATATAGCATTCATAGCTGCACTTGTATCGTCATCATCATTTGTTGACTGTATGTCATTGATCATGTTGACTGGCATATTATCGGTGTCATTATTTGTAAAAAGTGGTTGCGGTGGCATAGGATAAATAGAAAACGGTGATGGTGATGAGGATGAAGGTAGGACTGTTGTGGTGGATGTAGGAGTAGATACTGAGTTGTAAGGATTTATATATGTCGTATCATTATTAGTCATCATGGCTGATGGTGGCAGTAACATTTCGGAAGTTCTTCTATGTTTCTTGCTTAGTAAACTCGGTCTTTTATTGATTGAATGAAGTGTGTTTCTTCTGTCGATTCGATTGTTATTATACATGTTATCTGATGACTGTTTTATTATGTTTGGTGTAACTGGCTTTAATTTGCTACTACTTTGCTGTTGGTGTTGCTGGTGCTGCTTTTGTATGTTGTTGCTGTTGTTACTATTACCACCATTTCTATTACGTTTTTTGATGACGTCTGTTTTTAGACTAAGTGGTCTAACTGAACCATGTAGCTTATAGAATAGACCACATGCGTTACATAATGGTAAACCTTGAGGATTTCTTCTCCATAAAGGAGTAGTAGTTGTTTGACAATTAGAACATTGAGTTTTGTTATTGTCCTGTGGTTGTTGAGAAGTAGATTTCTTGGTTCTTTTATACTTCATTGTTTGCTTTGTTAATTTTTCTTGTTCTGGTTCATCACTATTATAACTTGATATAGAACGAGGAGATGAAATAGTAGGAGGTGGAGTGTTGTCATGATAATAAACATTCAGTAATTCTTCAAAACTAAGAGAACCAGGATTGATGACTGGTAATCCACCAGTGGGCGTTGTAGTTGAATTAGTGAATGAACCAAGGGTAGGTGAGTTGGGGATAGAATGATAAGCTGAGTTATTAAATGAATCATTTAATAAAGTTCTATTCTGATTATTATTTAAATATGAGTTATTAGATGGAACTGATTGACTAAAATAATGTTGATTCATTTCATCATCTAATGAAGGAATAATGATACTATTGGTTGAGTAATCGTGATTTATCGTTGTTACTCTTCTTTTGAGTGGCTATATTTAAAGTATAAGTATTCAAGATAATAGTATATCATTTTTATACCGTATATCGAGGTAATTCATCCACAGGTGTATGAAATGCTCTCACACTACCCGTTATCAACACATTGTTCTTTTCTTGGTTGTGATGATCTAACATTGTATAAGGAGGAGCAGAAGATGATAATAAACCGGTTGTGTCATCAGCAACAGGTGGTGTAGTCGGCTGTTCTTCTTCTTCCTTTTTCTTTTTAGTCAATGTCATTGCCATCATTCTCCACGTCAAGTTTTCCATACGAGAACCATTAGGTAAACTATCTTTGGCTTTTGTATACATACGCCATACTTGAGTAGCTAAAGGATCTTCTTTTTTGCCATCATTTTCTATATTTTCATCTTTTGTATTTATTTCTTCATCATTTGTAGCAGGAAATAATGAATCAGATAAAACTTGATCCATAATATTCTTTTTTGATGATTTTTTTAATGGTAAAATGGACATTTTTTTTTCTTAATTGAAGAAAGAAAGAAGAAAAGAAAAATAAAATAAAAAATATAAAATAAAAAAATATAAAATAAAAAACGCGGTCTGGTCAACTTGTATCACTATAAATCTTTGGAGATCGCTTAAAGTAGTTGACTTTTATAGAACCTTTCATGCCTTAGTTATCGCATGTGACTACTTGAACAAACAGGCAATAATGTATTTATATATAAATTATTACATCTGACTACACGCACACACACACACACACACTGTAACTTGCGAGTAACATCAGTTATTTATTTATATTTAAATATCCTCTTTTGTCCCGGTCAATTCCGATCAACATCTCTCTTTTTTTTTTTTTTTCTCGATATTAGAACAATAACAAATTAAAGAATGAGAAGGGAAGAAAAGAAAGAGGAAAAGGCAAAGAAAAAAAAAAAGCAAAGATGACGTATATTCTAATTATTTTTTTTTCTTTTGCTTTATCTAATATTATCGATAAGATTTGTAAAGAATTGCACTTCATATATTCTCTCTTGTTATTTATTTATATGTTAGTCAGTGGAAAAAAATAAGCTTTTTCTTCTTATCTCTTCCTCTTCCTTTTTTGGTAACAATTGAAATTCCGAAAAGACCATCTGTTCTATTATATAAGCATAACAACAATAAAATAAAATAAAAAGACAATAGGAAAAGATAGAAAGTATACTTGATAATATATAGTATATCTTTAGTACTTGTGCTGTGTTAATCAGGTACAAAAAAAGGTGTGTACAAAAAAATAAAAACAATACGAGTTCCGAACCACCCCTCTCCTTATCAACAAATTGTCGTTTGTTCTTCGGGATTTTTATTTTAATTTTCCTTTAAAGGTATTAAATAACAGTAGTCTGAACAATAAAAAGGATTCCATCCATATTTTTGTTGGGGTTCTTTTCTTAGTAAAAAGTATTTTTCTGTTCATTTATGTCACAAGGATAAATTGCAACTACAAGTATTTATTTCACGTGTCACGATCGGTATGTCTCTTATTTAGCATCAAAGGAACAGTCTACAACAATTTATGTCAAGTCGTATTTAGAATAGATTTTTTTTTTTTTTTTTTTTTTTTTTTTTTTTTTTTTTTTTGCTTGGATAAAAATAACTAAATTTAAGGGCATATTGTATACAGTCTAGCGCAAGAACAAAGAAGAAAATAACAGTCTATTTTCTAGTGACTATGTGGCCTATACTCGAGCAAGTTAAATATAGTTTATAACAACTTATTGAATAGAAACCCAATTGCTATTTGTTTTTGTGCTTAATTTCACATTTTTTATAGAGAAGACAGTTACACTGTGATATTTTCTGGCAATTCTATTGGGAGAAATAATTGATGGTATGGTCAATTATCCGCTTTTAGTAAAATTATGGATTTTATTGGTCCTAAATATTGAAAAGGATAAAAATATTCTAACGTCAGATAACCGTTTGGAAGGATACATCTTGTTACTCTCTCTCGCTACAGTATTCTTCTTTATATAAAGAACAAACCATTTACAACTATAGAAATAAAGTGTTTCTAATTTCTTGATTTACTTGTTTTTGAGCTCACACATTTATTAACTTTCGCTCATCTTCATTGAAAAGGAAGCTATTGAATGGCAGCGTGTCATTAATAATAAAAAGAAGTAGGATGAATAGAGATTCATTTATTAGCTTTTTGTAAAAAAAAATATATCTCATCCTGCTTTGTTAACATCCCATTCCTTTTTTTAAAGATATATCTCCTGGTTGTGAAAAGTGAAAATGAAATGCCGTCTTAATTGTAAGGATTTTGTTAAAGCTTCATGTATGCCTAGTGAAAGAATTTTAGAGATACTTTTAGCTTTATGGTCTATTGGAAAAGAGGATGTCTTTCTCTTTTTAAAAAAGAAAATAAAACTACATGCCAATTTTTTCAAACAACAAGAGAAGGTTTAAATACTGACTTTCAATTGAAGATTATTACAGGTTTCTGTTATTGTATGAATACAAATATCAAACTAAAGGTTATGACATAACTAGGGTTACCTACATCAATTATCAAACACATTATCAAAAAAGCCAAAAAACTTGGTTGAATACGAGCTGAAATTGCAAGGCCATTGATTAATTTATGAACCGTATTTTAAAAGATGTATCAAACAAGAATTTCCGAAGGTAAACTCATGAGCTTGACTTCTTTTCAATTTGAAGACTAAAAAGTTTCTTCTTATTGCTAGCCATATGACAAAACGTCTTGTTTGAACTAGTCGATACCTCTTTGAGATGAAGAACAGTAAAGTAATATTGTTTGGACCAATTGATCCTCTTTTTACCTCATAAAATAACAAAAGATGCTTAGAATCAAAGTTGGAGATACACTACAGTTCAAATTCAGTCAAAACAAAGTACTTTGTTAAACCAGTAATGATGTGAGCATGCTTCACAAGTGAAAAAGTGGATACTCTCACTGCAACTTATGTCACATCCAATCAAGGCGGATACATCAACAATCGCAATAAGAAATGAGCCTTTTGGATTCATCGTAGAATATATAACATTCTTACTTTTTAAGATTTGATGGTCCTCATCATAATAGTTCATATTATCGATGATGAAGGCAACTGCGCAAACCTAAAGCTTTTGATAAGGTTAAAGCCTAGAATTCAACTTTATAGCTAAAAGAAAGCACGAGCTTATTATTAAAAAAGCTCATCGGAATTTTGGAACAGTCGGGGGACTAACTTTCAAAAATAGTACTATTTGTTTTTAATACATTGAATATCTGTTTTGTATTTTTTGACTAGGCTTTCAATGATAGAACAAAATACAGATTAGCTGAGTATTTGGACTGCAAGGCAGATGGATCTATCAGACGAAAAAAGAAAATAAATTTTGATGCAGAGGAATGTTATCTTGTGTGATATTTCTCATTCAAAAGTAATAAGTATCGTACAAAGCGAGAATTTGATGTTGGTACAAAAACTTATATGATAAACTTACTGTTAGTTTTCTCTTGGGAATTTGTCATAGTATTATTATGGCTTTCTTGGAACCAGCGTATGCTTGAATGTATCTGCTATTACCAGGCATATTTCAAAGAAAAAACCTAGTACATGAGAAATCTCGATTTTAGTTCAGTTGTCTTCTGTTGAAATGACACCAAGAAATTGAAACAGGAAAAGGCCAATTAGTTGAATACTGACTAGAAAAGGGCTCTGTCTCTGCTGTTACTTTATTGCTGCAAATCTGGAATGGGTTTTCAAACAGTATCACAGGTAAAGCGCCTATATAATCATCAATATGTAGTGGCTATATTTATGAAGAGCTATTGAGATTCCGCTTGCAACTTTTTTTGCTAATGGATTCTTTCAAGTCAGCATACCTACTACTGAAATCTTGTACTTTGAATGTGCAGAATGGTGCGAAACTGACATCAGTAATGCAATAACATTGCTTAATTTCTATTATGGCATATGTATCATTCGAATTACAACGATCAAATCAGTAGATAAAATTATTATTGTTAGAATGGTGCCCGGATCCATTGAAGACGCAAAAATAAACCCTTCACTGAACAATATAAAGAAGTGGTTAAGGTTTTTATAAAGCTGAATTGAAACTTACTTTTTTTACGTATAAGCAACATTATTTATTTTGTAATAACAACACAATAAGAAGAAAAAATTTGATTTTTAATGTATTAGGAATAGTGCCTATCCAAGTGTTATCAACGTTATTTGCGAAAATATTCAAATTCATCACATAATATATGTTAGCTCATAAGTTCATATTGAAAGAAATGAATTGATCTCTGTATTAAAGAATGGTTATGAGTCTTTACCGACTTCAAGTCAAGAAATAAAAATTCCTTTAGACCATCACAGGCTGTTGGTTTTGATTTATGTTCCCACACTGAACACTGAATCTGAAATGAAGGAAACAGAAGAGAATAAAGAAGTATAACAAGTGATTTATGTAAATATTTTTGAATTGAACATTATGGGTTGATAAGCTCAAAGTAAAAAGGAAAAAGTATTAATGTGTCCGCCATGTTCATTTTATAACAAAAAGTTTGAATAGAAATGTAAAATGAATCCTGTTTTCATTTGCTTCACACTCTACTTTTTTTTTTTAATTAAAGCTATCCGCATATCGAATTCAGTAAATTACAATTATATAATATTTGTACATTGGCCTTTTGCGCTATAGAAGCATAGATGTCTAATTCACTACCACTGAATGAGTATTTGTGATTAAGCCATGTGTACACTATGATTAAATAAGCTTTATGAAAAATTGTAGTATCATTTCACTCCTAGCCTACAAAAATCAGATTATGTAGCTCATGCATCGCTATACTTGAATCTAATTGAATTAAATGCTTTTAAAAATAGCTGAAATAAACAATACATTATTCAGTAGTGAAGCTTTTACTAATGGCTGATAAAAATAGGATGCATAAGTGTTATTTAATCTCCGATAGCTTTGTTTTGATTATTCGTTGTAGTCACTTTACATGCGATAATCAATAACAAAAAAAAAAAAAAAAAAAAAAAAAGAATGACAAATCTTTGTGTTTTTGCATGTGACGATAGTAAACATGCTTACCATCTTACCATCGCTTTTCTCACACGATCTGTGGCTTAACTGACATTATAAATCCCTTTTTCTTTTTTTTTGTATTTAATATATTTCTCTATTTCTTTTGCCTTTTATCAGAAATGACTAAAGTAGGGTTAGATAAACAATCTTATGAAGTACCAAATACTAGAAAATCAGGACAAACAGGTAATAAAAAGGAATAATGACCTTTTAAAAAGTGACTAAAAACGATCACAATAACTGTAAAAAAAGGTGTTTATCGCAACGCGAAACGTCCAGTAGTTGAAGAAACATTTTCACCCAAAGTAACAACTATGATTGAGTGCTTCAATCATGGTAAGAATTACGATACTCAACTACACATATAAGCTCATATAACACAAAAAAGGTCTAAAATTATCCAAGGACCGCCCTTGTGTTGGTATCCGAACTGTAAAAAATGTTGAAACAGGTGAGCGTGGTCCTTATGTTTGGCTGACATACCGTAAGGTTAATCATCGTCTTACCAACTTTGGTTCTGGTATATTGAATTATTTAAATCATACTATGAACGATACACGTACGCGACAAATTCCTATTGGCATTTGGTCTGTCAATCGCCCTGAATGGACTATAGCTGACTTGGCCTTATCAGCTTACTCATTGTATACCATTGCACTTTATGATACTTTGGGCCCTGATACAGTTGAATTTGTCATCAATCATGCAGAGATTGAAACTGTTATTTGTTCAGGAGATCATATTGCCGATCTTTTAAAGATCAAGCACAAACTCCCTAAGCTTAAAACAATCATATCTATGGATAGGATTAATGAAATATCACAACAGGGTGTGGCTTCAAAGACAGAAATTATCAAGGCTTGGGCTGCTGAAAAGGATATCAACTTGATTGATTTTGAAACGGTCGAGCTCTTAGGTAAAAAGAATAGGCGATCCTACAATTACCCTGCACCTGATGATTTGGCTTGTATCATGTACACAAGTGGAACAACTGGAATGCCCAAGGTAAACAAATAAATTACACAAACTATCTGTTAACTGAAAAAAAAAAATTAGGGCGCGATGCTGACTCACCGCAATTTTGTTTCTGCATTAGCAGCTACGTACACCAGCGTCGGTGGCACAACTGATGACATTTGTATTTCCTATCTACCCCTTGCTCATATCTTTGGCCGTATCTCTGATGCTCTTGTTTTGACTTTGGGAGGACGTATAGGATTTTTTAGTGGCGATATGAATACTTTAGTGGAAGATATTCAAGTCTTAAAGCCAACTGTTTTCCCAAGTGTTCCTCGATTGTTAAACAAAATCTACGGTAAGCTACTTGCTTCCACAGTTCAAGCTCCTGGAGTTACAGGTGCTCTGGCTCGCCGTGCAGTTAATGCAAAACTTTCCAATCTCGAGGCAGGCAAAGGATTTACTCATCCTCTTTGGGACCGTTTGATTTTCAACAAGGTCAAACAGGTCTTGGGTGGCAATGTACGTATTATAGTGACTGGCTCAGCTCCTATTGGCCAAGATGTCATACAGTTCCTTCGAGTCGCCTTTTGCTGTGAAATACGTGAAGGTTACGGAGCTACCGAAACTTGTGCTACAACCACTATTCATTATGAAAATGAAAGTATGGCTGGTCACGTAGGTGGCCCATTCCCTTGTAATGAAATCAAATTGGTGGATGTACCTGAGATGAACTACCTCTCCACAGATCCCTGTCCTCGCGGAGAAATTTGTGTTCGTGGGCCCAACATCTTTAAAGGCTACTATAAAGATGAAGAAAAGACAAGGGAGTGTATTGATGAGGAAGGATGGTTTCATACGGGTGATATTGGCATGATTAATGAAACAGGCGCTTTTGTAATCATCGATCGTATAAAGAACATTTTCAAGCTAGCCCAAGGTGAATATATTGCTCCAGAAAAGATTGAAAATGTCTATTCTAAGGATCCTCTTATTGGTCAGATTTACTTGCATGGTGATTCACTTCAAAGTTCTCTTGTGGCTATTATTGTGCCTGATTCAGATGCTTTGAATGCTCTTATTGCAGCAAGGCTACCTCATGTTAGTGCAAAAAAATTAAGTTATATAGAGCTATGCAAGTTGCCAGAGGTAAATGAACTGGTGCTTGCTCAGATGAATCACACAGGTAAAAAGGCTAAATTACGTGGATTTGAGTTTGCAAAGGCTATTTACTTGGAATCTGAAGCGTTCTCTATCGAAAATGACTTGCTAACACCCACGTTCAAAGTTAAACGCTCGCATGCTAAAAAGAAATTTGAAGCACAAATCGCCAAACTTTATGAGCATATAAATAGTCAAGTTGGCTCTGAAAAGTCTAAACTTTAAATAAATAGTAAAAAACGAGTTATTTCATGTTGAATTTTTTTTATTTATTTTCAGTAAAGGATGAGCATAAAGCATTGACTGAATTTCTTGTGGCTAGAAGTCTTGCTACCTAACGAGTAGGACCATGAGGCTTGGGATCAGGTCTTGGAAAAACAGGATAAGGAGGTTTCACTGGAGGTACGTTGATCATAGTGCTTTTTTTATTTATTTTTGTTAAAAAAATCCCCCATTTTAAATAGAAAAAGGTAAAAGAATGAACCCTTATAATTGAATGACAGTCTTTTCTCACTGACCACATTTCGGTATAAACTCTTCATTAAAGCCGGTTTTAAATAATAATAATGCTGCCACAGGTTATGATAAAAATGTCAGTATAAATTCTATGAACAAAGGAACAGAAACTAAATATAGAGATGACCCAATGGAAATACAACATGATAGACCTTCCAAATATAAAATGCGCAAGCGAACCTTTAAAGCATCGATCCCAACCCAAAACCCAAGCCAAAAAGCCCCAATTATTATGCATCTCAAGGCAAAGAAATTGTGATTAAGCCCCTTTAAAATAAACACACTTTAATATAGAGCATCTAAAAAGCTCTATAGCCTCCAACTTATTTGATTGTTACTAACATCAATACTATATCCATACCTTATTAATCTGTAACAGCTTTAATGATATAAATATTCAAAAGATAAATCATGTTTGATATAAAATGATATTTGATCTCTCACATCTTTCCCATTTTATTAGGTGATACTAGCCTTCATCATGAGTGAAAGATTCTCTACCAAGTACTTCAGCTGGCATCATGAGTACTGCTGGGGCACTTATTTCTATGTTATTTGTCATGATTTACTTAGGTTATCAAATACTCTGATCAGTGATTATCAAAATTGTTTGCTGACTTATGTTTGTTTTTTGTCTCTTAGATGTACAAATCAAAATTACAAAGTGGCCGTGCAAAACATTTCAGGTGCTGAAGAGCTTCGTGAACGTTTATGGAATCGGGATTTGGCAGCATGCCTAAATATGATTCATATTGCTCGTAACCTTCGCTTGCATGGTGAAATACCAGAGAGGTTTCAGTGTGCCAGTCCGCGTAGGCATACTTAGCTTCCTTGCGGCTTGAACTGCTGCCAGACCCTTTTCATAAACTAGCTCATAAAAAAATACTCTTTATCCTCGTCCGAGTACTTTCTGTAAGCACGTCTTCATTTCCCAGTTGAATGAGCCTCGACTAGTAACTCACTAGCGTGCTCAATTTCTTCTTTTTTTTTTTTTTTTTTATATATAACCTGCTTCTCAGGAGGCTTTAAGTCGATATACTGACCATAATTCGTAACGCTGTCTAATGGATAACTTTCGTCGTCAACCTCCATTTCAGTAATCACCGCTGCTTCTCCATTCTCTCCCACAAAATTTCCAAGGCCGTCTTCATATACAAAAGTACTCATAACTAGGGACTAATCAAATTAAAAAGAAACAGTAAAGAAAGTGTACTATAAAATGGCTAATTTGTATGCTGAATTTGGCTAAGATTACTTCAGGAAATTGGGTAATTGTGCTTTTTCTTCTACTTTTGCGAAGTTTTTTTCCTGCTTCTTCGCTAAATTTATTTTTACTTTTGCACCATTTTTCCTATTTTATTTGTACAAACTTTTTCTCAAAAGTATACTAATAATTTCGGAATAAAATATACGTGTTTTTGGACGAATTTTCATAATGGGAGTGTTGGTTATCAAAAATTGCTTTCTAATGGGATTTCTATAACTTAGTGAGTGTAGTAATAATTATAATACTATTGGATATATCTTTATATGTATTATTGAAATGAATAGCAGAAAAGTTTAATGATTGAATTGTTTGAATGATGGATGCGGAACTGGTAGAAGGCCATAGGAATTCTTAGCGTGTCCCAAATAGGGAATTTTTGTGAACAAAAAGAAATGCATAGCTGAATCAGGTTACTCTTGGCATGTAAAGTAAAGACCGGAAGGGAATTGGGTTGGTTGGAATTGATAAAGCAATTGTTTGTGGAGAGTTTTATCAGAGATCAATCTGTATAGGACATTTCGCTGGACATATGTGAGAGCAAGATGCCAGGAATTTTGTCATAGAGTTGCTTTAATTGCTGAGGACTTGAATGTGGATTGGATTGCTATCCCAAACTATTTATTGGTTGTACTCTTCTTGCCTGCATTGATAGACACACCAAATTGAAGACAGACTAAGAAGGAATGAAGATTGAACTGATTTTGCCGAATAATGCAAATGTGAGCAGGATTGTGTAAGGACAGATGAATGAGAAAGGAACATTCATAAAAGAAACCTTCTATACAAGCCAGTTTTTGACCAAGGACATTTAAAAACTTTCCTGTCATCAACTTGTGGGTATGTTTACTGCATAACGAATGCTTATTTCTTAAACATGCTCTTTAAATAATATTATAATTTAAATCGCGTAATATTTTCCATAATGATCACAGTAATTTAATGCTATTATATTTTAATGGCTATTCAATTTAAAAAGAAAGAAAAGCGAAGAAAGAAAGGGATTGTATAGATGAACATGCATATGTTCTTTTTAGTTGTTGACAGAATATTTGTAACTATAAGCATATGCGTTAGTAACTATCATGGTAAAACAATATCAAGTTTTCTTTACCCGCATTTTTTACAGTTATAAAATACAGTTTGTCCTTCATCGGCAGAACGTAACTGCATTGTATGGTATTCCATTTCGGGATGCCCACAACTGGGACACTTTTCTTTAATCTATGCATGTAAAAATGATATGTCAATTTATGTATGTAATTTGATGGTATATTTTGTTATTTACAATAGCTCTTGCTTGTTGTGCCTCTTTGCTCTGCTGAACCAGGTGACGCTTAGCTTTTAATGAAGATTGAAAAGAACGATCTGAAGAAGTGGTGATAACTTCAGTGGTTTCAATACCTTTTATAGTTTGAGTTTAACTTTTCTTTTTTAATACAAAGCGGACACTTCTGCTATTGTACCTGCAGTTCTAAATGCACAGCTGCATTGATTACAAAGTAAGATATCGTCATCACCACCCGCCATGTCTAAAAGGTTTCCACATTCTGGACAGAAAGTAAGTGAGCCAATTATGTTGGATGGTGCAGACATTATTTAATCAAGTAAAAAACAAAAAGTGGGAAGCTTGTAGGTAAATCTAGTCACATTAAGCCACTGCTTATCTGAAATAGATAAAACGCATATTTTTCAATTCTACTTTTATCCTTTTCACTTCCTTTATTCTAGCACAACTAAAATCAACCAAATAACATCACATCAATGCTCTTTATTCTTTAGTAATTAGAAGACATTTTATTTATTTGAAAATAAATGCAGAATAAAAAACAGTGACGGTTTAATTGGCTAATTGAGTATGGGAATGAGCAAATTTGATGACAATGTACATGTATTACTTAACAACGATTGATGACATAATGTACAAATCAAATTTTGCTTCGCATAATCATTAGCGAGTGATGTTTTAGTAAATGAGAGTAACAGATAAGCAATAATTTTAAATTATATTGAAACGTATAGATATATAGAACCTTTTGCATTGATTAAGAAAATTGTACACGTACATTCTTACCAAGAAAAATAGACAATACACAGACGTATTACTCTTGATAGAATTGTGATCGTTTTCAAATGTTATGTTAATCTAAAGATATTATTCTCCTACATGATTTTTGTTTTTGATACATTGTTTTCTACAAATGATTGTACAGTCTGGCTGGTGGATATTGTCGGTTACAAAAAAAGCAATTTTAATCATGATGCAACAAAATCTTGTCCAATAACACGTTTAAGGCATCTTTCTAAGACAAATTCCTTAAATATCTTTCTCAACAAAAATGATTTATTTTCAAAAAAAAATTGAATTAATCTACTCGTTATCATCGACAACAGCGGTTTCTAAGCCTATAGTTTTATAATAAAGCAAAAATAAGTTAAAATGTCGCTTCACAGATAGGAGAACCAAAAAAGTCTTGGTATGACAATTCTCCAACCTCTTGCGCTCACAAACTGCTGGAAGTCCCCAAATAAAAAAATCAATGGACTACACAACAGCGATTTGGAAAGCTAGATAGTTTAAAGGGAGAAAAGGATAGAATAAATAATGTACTTACCCTTGAAGCTAGCGACAGGAACATAAGTAACATAAGAATAAAGCTTTTCCTTGGCATTTTCATCATCATTACGTTTACGAGCAATACGAACACGAATGCGGTGGTTAATATGTTTGACACCACGAGACCAGAGAGACTTGTTCAAAGCAGGGTCGAGACGAACATCCTTGGTGCCCATAGCCTTTTCAGCGAAAGCTTTGACCGCTTTAACAGCATGAGGAGTACGTTTTCTCAAAGAGCGACCAAATACATGCTTGTGCAAGTGAATGGTGTATTCACGAGTAACAACATCAGCAAGAGTGGAACGCTTTTGAGGAGTAGACTTGGCCATGATAACTAGATTGTAAAAATTAAGTAAAAAAGGATGGATGGATGGATGGATAAGCCTACCTTTTCAAAAGCTGTCTGTGAGAAGAAACAGTTTGCTTGCTACAATAGTAGCCGGTGCTTGGACATATTTAGACTCAGAAGAATAACCAATAATTGAAAAAGTACTTACTGCCTCATGGCAATCTCACTGGCGATATGTGTATGATCAAATTCTTCTTTGCACTGCTCTGATGCTTCAGACTACTGAGAAAATAATCTCAAAGTTTTCCAAAGAAAAGATGTTTAGTCAAGGCTTCTCAGCTTATCCTATTCCTTCTGTTTTTCACCTTGTAATTTTTATTTTAAAGCAATTTTACTGTGACTTTTATGCGCATTTAATAAATTTGGTTCAATCATCGCTTAAAAACTCTTAAAATACACGACATAGAAAAATTGATTTAGCGTGTTTTTAAAACCTTTTCTTCCTCACGTTCATCATGAAAAAAATGGATAATATTGTTTACGAAGACGGCTTATGAAACCAATACGACAACAACGGAAATGAAATAATGGATGTTCAAATGGAAGTAAACAACGAAATGTATCCGATTGAAAAAGTGACAAATTTTGACATCTATATTGATTTGAAGCCCTCTGAGAAAGAAGCCAAAGAGAGAAAGAATTCATCTGCTGAAAAGCTTCAAATGGATGATAAAAAGGGCCCATACAAGCATTATAAGGATGTTGAGAAGGAGCAGCTTTTTTTTCTTGTTGAGGAAAAAGGAATGGGTGTTGGAGCTGCCGCTCAGAAACTCAACATTAATGTGCGCACAGCACAGTAATGGGTTTCAAAGAACAATAAAGATCCACAGGAGTATATTCAAATGTCGTCTGGTGGTGGAAGACCAGTCGGTAGGCCTCCTGTTCTAACAGATGAGCACAAGCATTACATGATTCAGTGGGCGGTCGGGAACGACGATTCTGTTGTACTAGACGATATGCTTGATGCTTTGACTGAAACGTTCGAATATCTTCAAATCACCAGAAGTGGCTTCTATAAGTTTGTTAGGCAAAAGTGTAGGATTACCTTCAAGAAAGCGCATCTACAACCTGTTGAGAGAAATAGACCTGAAAAAATTGAACAGCGCTATGAATGGGTTAAGAAATGGATGGAAACTGACTTGGATTTCACAAGTAATTGTGTGTTCATAGACGAAGCAGTCTTCCATATAAATCTCAAGAGAAACTTTTCTTGGCCCAAAGAAGGAAGTCGCGCAGTTGTACAGGTGGCCAGATCAAGAGCAAAGACCACTACCATTTTAGGTGCCATTTCTCCTTTCGGCGTTGTGAATATAAGTGTAAGACGTTCCTGAGCGCTGGCTCCGTCAAAAAAGAGAAAAGTAAATGGATGAACAAAAGCGAAAGAGAGAAATAATGGTGGTACAGTTACTGGCCATTACTTCAACTTTATAAGCAGTGTTTTGGATGTAATGGATCGTCATGAACAATTTCACGGACATTATCTGGTAATGGATAACGTACTCATTCATACACATGAAGACATTCAAAAACATATTGAAAGCCGCGGCTATGGGTATATGTATCTACCTCCTTACTCTCCTGAACTCAATCCAATTGAGCAATTTTGGTCTGTTTGCAAAAGCAAACTCAAAAGAGAACTGCTGTTGGATGAGGAAACACTAACGACAAGAATTGCAGATGCTTGCAACCGAGCCTTGTATAGCGACCTTCAAGGATTTTGTAGATATTCTGCATCCAAGTTTGACGACTGTCTTAATCGTAAGCCTATTTAATAAACTTGTGCATTTCGCGTATACAGTATTGTGTGATTTTTTTAAAACACGCTAAATTAATTTTACTTGCTGTGTGATTTTTTATTACAAAATGTGCAAATAATTTTTCCACGTAGTGTAATGCACTGCATTTTGCAGTTAGTACTTAACAAAGTGGTAGCCAATAATAAATCTCTATTTGATTTTTTTTAACAGCGTTAGAATAACTCCTCAGTACGATATTTTATTGTTTACAATAGGGAAGTTATTTCTGACCATTTTTAGAACTTAACTGCTACTTGTGTTAAGAGTATTATCTCGTACACGAACATGTTGATTGATAATTTATGTCGGTATATCCAGAAACATAAGATAAGATTCATTTTGTTAAGTTTAAAAACATCCTGTAATTAATACGGTTATTCTTGCTCATCATTAGATGATGCATAGGGACATTACGTTCATTACCAGCCTTCATTACTTTTCATACATTTGCAGTACCACCTTTGTCTACAATAAAATTATTCTTTCAGGTAACTAAAAAACGGCGCCATCAACATGTGCCATCAATTGAGTAAAGATGTCCAAAAACCAGGAAGCATGCAACCACAGTTCTCCAAATCTGCCCCTTTATTTAAGCGTTCTAAAAGATTTTGCTGCCATGTAAAAGAGCCTACCAAAAAAAAAACTAACAATGCTCGGAAATTTAAAGATCCTGAGAAATCAAAAGATGTTTTGCCTCTTCATTTATTCCTCTTATTTTCGTCTCCATTGATAAAATGGAGACGGTTATTGTTAATCACAATGGTTTAGCGTGCTTTGTTTACATAAAGATCCCCAGCAAATATTATACAAACCTGAAAATATTTATTAAAGTTTTTAGTTTAGAATTTGAAAGCAATATACAAATGCGATATTTATTGATGGTTATGTATACGAAATAATAGCGAAAATGAGAAAGAAACAATATTTTATTTCACTACACAGTCAACACTGATTTTATCCTGCTGCTTTACCTTTAAATAATATAGTACCTGACGAAGTTCGTAGCAAGTGACAAAGGGATTTTGATGTTCAAGATTTTCAGGGTTCTGCAAATAGAGAAAACCGAAAATTCAACATGTGTAGTTTAGAGCGACGTAGATGTCGATTTTTTTAATTTTTGAATAATGGGTCCGTAACTCATGAAGTTCGAAAAATCCTGTCAAAAAAATACTACGCAATGGCAAGATATGTTGAATAGAGCATAAGAGATGGAAAGAGAATGTTATGGAAGCAGTTTATATTCATTCTTCCATATCTAAAGCATGCGCAGCAACTCAAATACATACAGCAATACAAAAAGTAAGAAATGGAATGGTAAATGCTCCAATTAATAGAGGCAATAAATACAAAAAGTTAGAGAGGAAAGATACAAAGAGGAATAGAGGAACAAAAAGGAGAAGAAAAAATAGCGAAAAAAAACAAAGGAAAAAAAAAGAAACAATGAGTACAGCCACAATAGCTCATAGTTTTGGTTACGCAACAACGCAGTAGAATAGGTGAAACCAGAAAAAGTTTTGAGTTGGAAGAAAAATTCTTGTTATTGCGTTTGATAATAGTACGTTAACGAAAATAGTGTAATAAATAGAACATATAGAACAGGAATAATTGACGCTTTGTTGGAAGAATTGAATATAGGGAGAATATGGGAAGGATCACTGATTGCTATGATCGTTGGATTTCATACGTCAATTGTGACTAATATAAGGCTTCATTCAAACTTATACCGCATATCCCGCTTAGATGTACCATTTTTATGGTAAAAAGGTTTGGAAGAAAGTAGATATTTGCTGTGATAACTTTCAAGTTTGTAGAAGCTGTGGAGACATATAACAAGGTGATACTAATGCTTCCGAGAAATATAGAAACTAGTCAAATTGTCAACATAGATGACATGTCTTCGGAAGAGAAAACAAATCGCATTGCTTTTCGCTCATCACAGCAGTAAATATAAGTCCTTTTATATATTTATATGAGATCTTTTATTCTTTTCTCTATATTTGCTTGAAATACTTAAATAACTTTCCTCCTTATACATTCAATTGGTTTTTTTACGTTTTTTGACGTTAGGTTTCTCGATTGTTTCTTATAACAAGTTGTCATTTTATGTTTGGCTATCTACGAAGGACTTTCAATTCTAATATTACTGCTCGACCCGGCACAATTATGTTGGATTTAATTTTCCGCATAGCAATCGAAAGGACTTCATTACAGAAAGTTGGTGAAAATAGTGATCCTTCCTTTTGTGCTTAACATGGTATGTACATAGAGTGACGGTAGCTTGGAATACACAGATGAAAGTATAAATAAAACAGAGGGAAGAATAAAGGATGAAAAATTTTGATTTGTCTCAACACAAGAGGGATGGATAAACCATGTATGATGATTATTTTTGAAATGCATCCGATGTAATTTTGTATTTAATGGATCTAGCAACTGGAATATTTACACTTTTGTTTCCTTTCCCTAATTTATTGCTCAATCTAATTCCAAGCTTCCTTATGTGCAATTATCTCGCGGAACTAAATATTCATTTTACTTAATTAGGCTGACGAACAAACCGCCCCTAGAAAGAGAACTTTCCGTAAATTTACCTACCGTGGTGTTGAACTTGACCAACTCTTGGATATGTCTTCTGAACAAGTACATATTCTTTAAGCAATTAATAAAAAGATGGTGCTTAATCTTTTTTATAGTTTATGGAACTCGTTCACTGCCGTGCCCGTAGAAGATTCCAACGTGGTCTTAAGCGTAAGCCTATGGGTCTCATTAAGAAGCTCCGTGCTGCCAAGAAGGCTGCTACTCCTGGAGAAAGACCTGACGTTGTTAAGACTCACCTCCGTGATATGATCATTGTTCCTGAAATGATTGGTTCCGTTGTCGGTATCTACAACGGTAAGACCTTCAACCAAGTTGAAATTAAGCCTGAAATGACTGGCCATTATCTTGGTGAATTCTCCATCACCTATAAGCCCGTTAAGCATGGTCGTCCCGGTATTGGTGCTACTCACTCCTCTAAGTTTGTTCCTCTTAAATAAAGAACTTTTATACTGCATTTATGCAAACGTATTTGCACTGTAAACTTACACTTGATTGAAATAAATGTATTTTCCTAATCATCAGCTTTAAGTCTGATGAATTAAGGAATATACTCTAAATTAATGTAAGTTGTAATTAAAAATAAACACTTGCAATGTTTACCCGTTTATAAATGCATTTTTTTAATTTAGCAATGGGACGAAATGCACCATCATGTTAGTAGATGTGGAAATCTATTTCATGGACAGTGATCGGAAATAAAACTTTGACCCTTTTGTAAATTTTGAGTTTCAGAAAAGAGTACTGTGACAAATTTGGAAACTGCGAATTTTTTTTAAAAATAAGGCTTTTTAATTTTTACTCTTATGAGAAAAATTATAAAAGTGCATGGGACATGTTTGCAGCTCAATTGAGACAAATTAACAGAGAAAAGAAGCAAACATTAAAGAATAATATGAGCCTTTATCTTACTGCTGTTTATCATTAATTAGTTTAGGTTGAGATGGCTGTATCTGAAAACTTTATACTCGTTTAAACAAGATATTTTATTAAAATGCTTAAATGAGTACGCAGTGTTTATACACCATAATCGCCCAAGCCAGATCAACTGAGACGTAAAAGAAGCTAAAAAGTCCTTTATGGAAACAAGAGCAAAAAAGAAAAAATAGAAGTGAATGAGTAAGGAGGAAAAGATGTATCATAGACATCAATGTAAGCTCTGGGGAAATCTTTGCTCCCGAGGCGGATTGACAGTGTAGGCGGATCTTTTGTGTGAAGTAGGTATTTAGGTTCATAAAAGATGGTACAAGCGATTGAGTGAGCATGTTGGATGTTTAACCAGGGAGGCTACACATGGTCAAGAATATGTCCTGTGTAGTACTTGTATGGTGGGGCAAGGTCATACGACGCTAAGTACTCAAAGCCAATCAGGCCAGACTGGGCAAAGAGGTTGGCGACAGCATTGTACATAGGTTCATTGATAAGAGTAGGGTCGCGCATGATTAAAGGATCTAAAGTATCGAAATCATCACGAACTGTGATGTTGAATTTGCTAAATTGTGGACGAAGGTCAGTTTCATAACCAATGTGGATAAGGAAGCGGACTAAATTTCTGTCTGGATACTTAATATCCAGAATTCAATGGGTGTTGATGTGTAATCTGCAAAGGTTAGAGTGCAATTGTTGTAGAGGAAGGTGGCGTTGAATAAGTACATGTGTGCTATCTCGTAAGAATAAAAATGACTATAAAATCCAACGAGACTTAAAAAGTTATCTTTTTATTTAATATTATTATATTTACTATTTATATTCTTTTCATGAACATTCAATTAAATCCTTTTCAACTTACTTTAATTAACTATAGCTGTAGATCTAGTATAAATAAATTTTAATATGAATATCTGTTCCTGCTTATACAAAGTAGGATATTTATAATTATTTTGTAACTAGATCTCTATTTTTCATTTATGTCTCAATGTCTCATTTATGCTATATTAAAACCAACTTGTAACGTGTTAAAGGTGTGAATTTAGTTTATCACCGAATAATAGAGAAAAAAGGATTATAATAAATATTTCTAAGGCATTCACTACTCTGATTTCTTATAAATTGAATATGAATTATGTTTAAAGTATGTTGGAATACGATATTGCCCCTTCCAGGTCATAACTACTTCTGGATTTAGATTCATGAGTGTCCAATTGTGAAGACGAGTGTAAGTGAAGTTCTCAGTTGTGTAATATTGAGCAAAGCAATATGTGAAAGGTTTTTTGTTGACAATTCTAGTGAATGAACTGTGGATAGAATGTGAATTGACATTGTAGATTGGATTATTGGAAGTTTTTTTGAATTATTGAAAGGTAGCGTAAGACGTTGAGATGATGCGTATTAAAATGAATTGCAGTCATGGTTGATTTCTTGCTCTTTTACGGCTTGAATTGTCGTGATTTTTTCTTGTCTTTTTTCACTTGAACTAGGTTCAACATCACGTTGTCCATTTCGACGATTCCAATATTTTAGTATTGATCTGTTGTCGTGAAAGTATTTTTCAGGTTCCCAAGTATCATCTTTCGCATCATAGCCTTTTCAACATACTAAGTACAGTGAGTTCAAAAACCGTTTCAGTAAAATTGAAGCTCACACATTTATCTTTTTTCAAAAAAGTATTTAGAATACACGCATTCTCTTTTATTATGTTATTGTATCGCTTTTTTGCAATAAAGTAATGTACATCTCATCTTAATCTATGAAATGCATCTTGAGCAATGGCCATTTTTTTTTTAAAAAAAAGGCAATGACTGAAACTGTTTTTTAACTAACGTGCCACCAAGCTTAAACCTGATTTTTTTTTATAAGGAGCATAAGGCTCAAATTTATTAAGTGACGATGAATCAAATCACATTATTGTTTTTGGTTTTTATATTGTGCAATTTTTTGTTGCTTTTTTTAGGGGGAAGTGATGTATCCATTATTCATAACTCGATATGAAAGCAGTATTAATAAGCTACATGTAAAATATATTCAATAGACAAGCTACAGGTTAATTCGGATAATCTTCATTAAGGATAAGATGCTGCGTAATTGCACGGTTAAACTATATTAAATCCAGGAACTAAATCACAGTCAGCCGCAGTCAATCATATACGAGTATTCTATGACAAATATAACAATAGAAGAACACGTAATCCTTATCTATTTGTCATCAGCTATATCATACTCATTAATTATTAATCCATGTCATGAAATATTATCCGTGTTGTTGTAGAACAGTAACTGATTGTAGCTGACATTAATGAATATAAGTCTTAATACAAGATCATAATTAAAATAAAATAAAATATAAGTTTATTTAAATAAGATCATACAATCAATTCCAATTAAACATGTTCTTTTAGAATATGTATTGTATTCATGAGAGTTCTTTGATAAGAAGACGTATCAACTAAAATAACCAAATCCAATCCAATGTCAGGAATATTGCTAATCTTTCACATAATTGAAATAGCGCGTAAAATAACGTTATTCAATTCAGTGAGGAATTCCCAGAATAAAAGATAATCTATGACAGACATACAAAAGAACAAATGAAAAGTTTTCATAATCATAATTATAGATAACACTTGCTAAAGTACCTGAATATTAGAAGAACGATCACAATAGAAGATATCAAGCCACTCACTCAATAAGATATAAATACCTGCCTTCAATTAGAATAATTTTTACTTTAACTTAAACTGAAATAAAGATCAGTCTCAAAAAGTACCCAATCTGTTTCTCGATCTTTGTTTCTACCTTTTTCTTTATCATTTTTACCATTATACAACACTCATTTCTTCCTTTATACTGATCATCAGAGTTTAACATATTTACATTCTCAAGTGAATCCCAACAAAATGATGTTAAACTGGTATGAATCTACTAGCCGACCTGTCGTATTTACCCCATTAAATACTTATTATTCGTATGAGATTACTCAAATCTTATATAAAAAATAACAAGTACTGAATACATAATATTATATATTACATATTCTCTAAGATTCATTTACAATATTAACCATATACAATATTTATATTATTCAAGTTCAATACTAAAATTGACCTTGAACTCACTTCGGTCCCTGAATAATTTTATTTCCTATATAAAGGCGTAGTTTGATTAAATGGGTTCTCTCTCTCGTCTTGAAATCTAATAAAGAGGTTACATAGAGACTCGTTCACTAGTTTTCAAGCACCATCTCCTTTTAATTCTCAAATTTTTATCTGCAAATATCTCACGACCTGCTCGCTACGCTCACTTAACGGCCGCCATCGCCTCATGGCTCGGACCCTGACTCTCCCCCACCACCCACACGCCCACACCATTTAATTGAGCGTTAATAAAATGCAATGTTATTGATAATAATAATAATATTGTTTATAAGGCAACATGTGTGTTTTAACAGTAATAATAAAGCTATATATAGTGATCAGATGTAAATTGATTGGGATTATCGTTGTGATATTAGCGAAGTAAAATTTCAGGATAAACAATGTTTTCAGTCTTAGTTGAATTGACGCCTTTTTTTTATCAAACAATATAGAAAGCCCAGATACAGATGTTACTCTTGATAAGGCGACATATAGCTGGCCATGAGTAAAAACGGGTAAGCGAAGATCAACTCCAACAATTTTAAGGGATTGCCCTTGTGATTTGTTGATAGTCATTGCAAATGAGGGCCTTACTGGAAATTGCTTTCTAGTCAAAGTGAAAGGATACTCATTTTCAAGAGTAGACAGAGTGAAACGTGGAATTACTTCAACACGGCCATCAACACCTGGTAGTTTCACTTTCAAAAGAAATTTGCCAATACTCAAGACAGTTACTCGTGTGCCGTTGCATAAACCTTTTTCTACATTGATATTTCTTAATATCATGACAGGCATACCAACTTTTAATTCTAAAACAGAAGGAGGCAGTCCATGAGGATTTAAGCTTTGAAGGTATTCAGTAGGCATTTGGCGGTCCTCAGAGCCAGTTGAGTCTTCTTGAGTAACGCGATCAACAGCAAACAATGAAATTTTGTTGCCAAGCAATTGGTCTAAAACATATCTGTTGATCTCGTCCACTAAATCATTTTTTGGTGCGATAATAGTCCTTTCTTGAAAAAATTCAGGATCTAAAGTTTGCTCCATAATTTCTTTTGGATAAATTGAATCGACAAACGTGGTAAGAGAGTGATATTGCGCAATATAACGTGGCAAAAATATTTTTCCATTTAGAAGGGAATTATAAGATAAACTACCAATCCATTGTGAAAATGATTGGTCAATAAGGCTGTTAAGGATACATAAGATTATAGTCACTTTATTTTAGTAAAAGGAATCTCATATGATCCTAAATAATATGTTGACATAGCTTTGGAATCATTTATAACATTATTCCCAACACAGATCAATAAAAGACTTTGATTAGATTTTTATATTAAGCTTTATTCATATTAACTTCACACAGTCAAATGATAGCATGGTTGTAATATAGTTTATTGATGATATGAGCATGTTGAATAAGGAATGACAATTACTTACCGGATCATCATTAAGTCACGCAAACATTTATCCTAACTGAGATATTATTATTAGCCATAATATCCAATCACGGAACTAGAGGATTTTATATTCATCCGTACCGTCTCCTAAATAGTCCTGCATCCAGAGTTATCTGAAACCATCCCAATAGCATAATTAACAATACAAGCTAGGAACAGGCTAAACTAATAATTAGAAACAGTAATCATCTATTCTGTCGAATTTGTTATGTTCTGGTAAAGTAAAAGAAATAACAAAGATAAACCAAAAGAATACTTTTTGAGACTGAACTTTATTTAAGACAATCTTAATTGTTAAAAAGAAAACATTACAAAGTCTACTATTTATATTCTTCTAGCAGTTGGCGGGTAAATGAGTAGTTATGAGCGTAGATCCAATCATTGACACTTTTGATTGAAGAATGATCACTGAATCGATTATGAAAATTTTTAACTCGTTGTTTTTATAGATCTTATTGTTCTTTAACTGATCTGGGAGAGTTGTCCCGTCTTCATTGAGAGGAAAGATATATTTATATGAAATGCCTCCAGTCATATCAAAGTTGACTAGGTACCTGATCCATTATTATTCATTTACAGAAATGATGAATAGTAAAGATCATGACTTATTTAGTGTTCATGTTTACTTCATAGAATGAATCTAATAGTGATAGTTTTATATATAAAAAGAAGAAGAATATATTTTATTTAATAAAGATTTAAATTATTATCTTTTATCAATTTTAATATACTTCTTTTAGTTGTGATTATTCAATGTCCGTTATGATCAGACTCTGTTCTACAACAGAATTGATCATAAATCTGTCCTAATTCTTTATCCGTATCATGTCTATAAATACTCTCACTTTTTACATGCAGAATTTATCATATTCAATCTTAGTTATCTTAACTTAATAAAGAGATACCAAGTTCTAACAGTATTTCTTTATCTTTGTTGTTATTGAGATATTTGGTACTTATGATGTAAAAACAGTAGGAAGTCAATAGCTAACAACTACTATTTATTGAGTAAAAAAAGGAGAGGAACTAATAATTTAGAATGAACCCTGGATTATATCGTCTGACTATTAATTGTATAGTCTGACGTAGGCTGGACTGAGATCAATAATAAAATAATGAATAAAGACATCATTAATGACCAAACACGACAGTTATACTACTTTTACCTAAAGCCCCCCTATCCTAAACATTTTTTACTGTTAATTACTTGCAAATGAATTCTACTGTTGAAAACTCTGGTGCTAATACTGCTGAAATGAATTCTATGGGCGCAGCAAATGATTCCAATGATTACTCTCAAGACTTCAATGAAGGTTCTTCTTTGTCTTCTGCTGGTATGTCTATTCAAGATGATTCCGCTATGGTGGTTGATTCTGGTTCCGATTTTGTATCTTCTTCTGTGGTATCAAACAAGAAGGAGGACAATGTTGCCATTAACCTCACGCAACTGCGCAGTGAGATGGATGAGCAATTGAAGATGTTTTGTCATGTAAGGGCTTCAGGTGATGATGCAGCCATTGATGAAGCACTTCGAGGAATAGACAAAACAAAGCGCAGAATTGCAGCAATGTTGGAATGTCAATCCTTTTACAAGAAACTTGACATGCATCAAAACCCCACTGGAGGTAGCAATGCGGTTTCTGCTGGGCTTTCCTTGTCTCATAGGGATTTGCCTAAATTTCAGTTGGCTACCAGTGTTATCAGACCCTTTCCAAATGAAGAGGTTTTTGAATCTGTGGAGCACTTCTTGACAAAATTTGAAAACATCATTGAGGGTTCCTCATATCAGAGTGTTGAGCATGTTTGGAAAAAATCTTTACCACTTTGTTTACCTTACAGTGACAATGCCTGGGTAAAGACCGAGCTTAAGAGATGTCGTAATTGGTCCGAAGCAAGACAAGCATTCGTAGGTCATCATGGATCAAGCATGTCAAGTAGCTATTATAATGACTTGGTTTTTACGATGACGATGAGCAGCAAGGAATCTATTAGTGATTACTCTAAGAAATTTCTGCAAGCTGTTTTTTATGCGGGACTTCCTAAGGATGATCCACGTATCGCTGATCATTTTTTGGCATCGTTGACGCTACCTGTCCAAACTATCATCCGAATGACTGTGACAAGAGTGGAAGGAAAACGAAGCAGACCACACAATTGGACTGTCGAGTACTTATCGCAAGTGGGACGTGATGTCCTTGGTGACGATAACAGTCTGTATGCTGAAGCCACTGCTATGATTCCTGGTGCAAATCGGGTAAAGAAGCAAGAAGGTGTAGATCATGGGCTTGCAAGCAAGCATCGCATTAGCAAGCCTATCAAGGCAAACAAGTTGGCCAAGTCTTTCTTCTGTTCCCATCATGGAAAGAATGGCACTCATAACTCCAAGGATTGTTACAGCCTGAAGAATAGAGCTGAGAAGAATACGGAGAAAAAAGAAAACAATTGTTACAAGTGCCACCAACCATGGTTCAAAGGCCATGTATGCAAAAAGGATGAGACTAGAAGAGTTCTTGCTGTTTCCAAGGTAGAGAAACAAGAAGAGAGTCAAATTGACAAGGCCACTGCTGAAGTCGAGGCGATGATGGAGGACTTGAGTTACGATTGTAAGTATCCAAGTAAAAGCAAGAATAAAGCATGTAATGATAACAGTGCATTTAACTTATTGACTCCTATCTTTATAGAGAACACAAAACTTATTGGTTTGATTGATACTGAAAGCGATGCAAGTTTCATTGATGTCATTTCTTTAAATAAAAAGCTAAAAATCAATAAAGTTAACAAAATTACTGGTTCCTATAATTTTTTGTCTCATAATAATGAAATATCTCGAATTGGTGTTACTGATCCGTTGCAATTTAAATACGCAAATGGTATTCAGTTTAAACATTCATTAGAAGTAATGAAGTTTAACAAAGAATTCGAATTTGATATTCTTCTTGGAACTGATATCTTGCCTAAAATGAATATTGGTTTAACTGGTGTAGCATTTAAACTTGATGGTGAACACTCACACTCTGATACTACAGCCAATGATAATCTAATTCTAGATAATATCAATATTGATCGTGAAAATAAACATGAGCCTGATAATTCGCCAGCTGGTACTCCCAATCAAAGGGCAGAATTTTTCAAAATAATTAAAGAGGCCATTGATAAGAACCAGAGCATTCCTATTGAATCTTCATGTCCAATGCCTGAGTCCATTATCCACCTTCCCACTAAAGAAGGCGCTACGGCTTATAGACGGCAATATCCAATTCCGCACGCTTTAAGACCAGTATTAGACAAGCAAATAAAAAAATGGTTGGAGACTGGTACCATTATCAAGTCCAAAATCAACACATCTTTTAATAGTCCACTCCTTCTCGTTCCTAAGAGAAACAAAGCTGGTGAAATTGTTAATCATCGTGTGTGCTTGGATGTGAGACTGCTGAATAAAATTTTACCTCCTAGTTTTAATTATCCTGTTCCATTGATTAGAGATATGTTCGATAACCTGGCTGGTAAAAAGGTGTTTACAACACTTGATTTGTCTAATGCATACCATCGATTCAAAGTTGCACCTGAAGATGTGCATAAATTGACCTTCACACATAACAATGCCCAATATTCTTTCATTAAAGGATGTTTTGGAGTAAAAATGCTAACTTCCCAATTCCAAAAGTGCTTAGCAACCCTATTTGATGGGATCGACTGTGTACAAAACTTTGTTGATGACTGTATTATTGCTAGTGATAGCTATGAACAGCATGTAAAAGATGTGAAATTGGTGATTGATAAGCTGACCTCTGTGAATTTAATAATAAATCCAGAAAAATGTGTATGGTTTCAACAATCAGTTCGACTTTTAGGCTTTGTTGTAAATACGACAGGCACTAAAGTGGATCGTAAAAAGCTAACAAATGTTGAAAATTGGCCACTTCCTAATAAAAGTAATAAGCAAATCCAACAATTTATGGGTTTGATCAATTACTTTAGAGAATACATCCCAATGATTTCCAGAGTAGCTGAACCAATCACAAGATTGAGTAACGCTGCCAATGTGGAAGAGTTGTGGACTGATGAGCAAACAAACAGTTTCTATGCTTTAAAAAAGATCTTGCAGTCAGACATGATTTTGCATTATCCCAACTTAAATAAAAAATTCTATGTGGCTACAGATGCATCGTTATATGGTGTTGCGGCAGTTCTTTATCAAAAAGATGAACATGATCGTGACAAGTATATCAGTTTTATCTCCTCTTCGTTGACACCTTCGCAAAGACGTTGGAGTACAACTAAAAGAGAACTGTATGCAATCGTATTAGCACTCAACAAATTCAGGAAATTTTTATGGGGCAGGCACTTTACCGTTTATAGTGATCATAAAGCCTTAGTTTATCTACATACCCAGAAAATTGCCAATCCTATGATGATCGGCTGGATTGAGACATTTCTTGACTTGATTTTGATGTAGTCCATATCCATAGTATATTGAATAAGCTTCCTGACATGTTAAGCCGTTTGTATCCACCTTTACAGGATAGCTACAAACTGGTGGAGGATAATGTGCCAAGCAAATTAAATAACCGCAACAAGAAAAGAGATTGCTAAAAGAAAGAAATATAGCAGAGACAAAATTATTAATGTTCTTGCTACAAAATTGGTAGAAACTGAAGTGTTTTTAAGTATTTAAAATATGAAAAAGAAGAATTAACGAGACCGAACAATAGTTCTAAAGTCGAATTACTTTTATTAAAGAAAGATTCCAAGGCTATTTATATTAGTTTGAGCAAGACCTGAGATTAAATGACAAGAGATAGTTACGACCGATATGATTTGACATGTATAAGAAAAATTTTATAAACTGATGTAAATAATCAACTGTTGAGATGAAAGTGAAACTTGGCTGTTCAGGGCAGTTGGTAATTATCAGGATCTATTCTTATTCAAACTCATTTGTAAAGATTTAGCTTAGAATGATAAGACTGTTATCTTATTGACATGTCAAAACATGACATTGCCCCCTTCCAGGTTGTAATTATCTTTTCTGGAATTAATGTGGCAAGTAAAAAGATGTTTGTTTAACTGAATGTCAAAATGAGGTTTGAGATGTCAAGATGAGCTCTATTTGTTGTAAGAAATAGGTGCTTGGTAGGGTGAAGTCATATAACGTATAGTGGCTCTTTATATAAACATATAAAGTATAGTGTTCAAGAATGGAACAAAGCATTTAGGCGATAATAAACCCTAAACAGGAATTTATTGCTAAAGTGATGTTTGTCTGTAAATGTGACTGCGTACAAACGTGCAAATTGAAAAATATTAAGGCATGAGAAAAAATTCCATTTTTTACTATCCTTGTAAATATTTTATAATTGCGTTATTTGCTGGTAACATATATGTATAGTTAATGAAAGTTGGGTGGAAGAAGGTCAATGTGTTAACGTCTGTTTCTTTTAGAGTTAGTTACATTGCGATGCACATTTTTTCTTTTCTTGGTTGTATCTTTTTTAGGAACAAGTTGAACCTCGCGCGCTGGTTCTTGTTCACTTATACGTGACCAATACTTTTGGATCGGTCTGTAATCATGGAAATGACTAGCCGGTTCCCAAGTGTCATCTTCTTCTCCATAACCTTTCCATCGAACTTTATATAAGTAATTACCCGGTGATCCCTTATGGTGTAAAACTGCCTCAACATCGTATGATTCAGATTGATCAGTATTGGATAAGGATACTTCCTGGGAAATAGCCTTTATTTGCGATGGAGGTACATCTCTTGGTAAGAGTGCTCCAGTTGCATCAACCAACACGTATGAACCACCTTGAGTTTTTCTTTTGACAGTATAATTACCAACGTAGAGGGGATCACTTTTTGCAACACGGTTTACATTCTTGAGCGTGACTTGACTACCAGTGGGGATATCGGTTAGAATTCTGTGAGTTTGGTTGAACTTGTCTCGAGAAGCAGTTTGTGAAGTTTTTATTTTTTCACGAATGGCAGGTAAGACAGTGTCATTAAACTCGTTGATTCTAGTTTCTAACTGTTTCATTGTTTCAGGCGATTTAGTTTTGTCCAGCACGTTATTATAATCCTTGTTTTCATTGGGACGTCTTGCGAACATCAATGAGAAAGGTCGTGTGCCGTGTAAAGCTGTATGTGTATTGTTGAGGGCTTCTTGGGTACTGTCAACATACAAGTCCCAATCCTCAGTTCTGCCTTGTAATCTTTTGTGCAAAATATTTTTTGCTTTGCCAACCCATCGTTCAACTATACCGTTAGCTCGGGGATGATAAGCTGATATGAGACGATGATCAATACCGGATGATTCAACATACAGTCTGACGATTTCATTGACATACTCAGTACCATTATCACTTTGGATAATTTTTGGTCGACCAAAGAGCGATAAGATACTCCTTAATGCAAGTGCAATAGTGAGAGAGGATTTATCGGGCAAGGCTTTGAGTACACAATATCGTGTAAAGACGTCCACTACCAGAAGGATGTATTGATTACCTTGTACTGAAGTAGGGAAAGGTCCGGCTGTGTCGATACAGATGTGATCCCAAGGTGCATCAGCATAGATTGAGGTTAAGGGATTGTATCCGTGCTTTGCGATATTGAATTTTTGGCAATCAGGACAACTACGTATTATTTCAAGTGCATCTTCCTTGAGCTTTGTCCAGTGAATACCATCGCTATGTAAAGCTGTTACGATTGCTTGAGCTCCACGGTGTCCTTCTAAGTGTGTATCCATGAGTAGCTTTTGTCTGTCTTCTGGTGCTGGGGTCATCAAGTCAGCAGGCATCATCATTCTGGATGTAAGAATTGATTCGTTAGAATTGATAATTTGTGAAGTGACAATTGTTTTGATGGTTTTATTATCCCCCTCCAGCGTTTTTTCAGGTTCAAAAAGACGCGACAAAGCATCTGGCAGAATATTTTGAATACCAGGTCGATGGATGATTTTGAAGTTATAATCCAGTATAGTATCCAGCCAATTGATCATCATAGCGTTAGCTACAGGCTGAGTGTGGAGATAAGTCAGGGCCTTGTGATCAGTGTATAAGGTGAATGGGTTACCCCACAAAAATGGATGAAACTTCTTTAGTGCAAATATCACTGCTAATAGCTCACGTTTAGTGGTAGAATAATTCTTTTCAGATGAAGAAAGTGAGCGTGCCATGAAACCGATATATCGAGTCTCATTTTTGATAACTTGGTAAAGAACAGCACCAATTGAATAGTTACTAGCATCAGTAGCAACGTAAAAAGGTTGTTCTAAATCTGGATGATGAAGAAGTGGCGCAGAAGACAATAATGCCTTGATTTTTTCAAAAGCACTTTCTTGTTCAGATGTCCAAAGTTTATCAAGTTTACCTTCGAAACGTAATTTGTCCAAAGGCGCAGTGACTTCAGAAATATTTGGCAAGTATTTTCTAAAATAATTTACCAGTCCTAAAAAGCGTTGAATCTCTTTTCCAGATGAAGGTCTAGGCCAAGTCAAAGCGTTTGTAACTTTACGAGGATCGAGTCGAGACCCTTTGGCATCAACACAGAAACCAAGCAAGTAAACAGTAGACTGCGCAAAATGACATTTGTCTGGGTTAAGGATCAAGTTCACTTTAGTTAATCTCTGAATTATGTTTTGCACATGTGTGATGTGTTCCTCATAAGACTTGGAAAATATGATGATATCATCAACAAAAGCCTGTGCATAAGGTAAATCACGTAATACAATATTAATCACTCGCTGATAACGGGAAGCAATATGTTTCAATCCAAATGGACAACCTCTAAATTGGTATTGTTGACCTTCAAAAGTGAATGTGGTCTTAACACGATCAGGTTCGTAGATTTGGAATCGATGAAATGCTTGTCGAAGATCAAGAGTGGTAAAGATAGTTGATCCTTGTAATTGATCGAAAATCTCTTCAATCTTTGGAATAGGATTGTTGTAGAACAGTAACTGATTGTAGTTGACATTAATAAATATAAGTCTTAATACAAGATCATAATTAAAATAAAATAAAATATAAGTTTATTTAAATAAGATCATACAATCAATTCCAATTAAACATGTTCTTTTAGAATATGTATTGTATTCATGAGAGTTCTTTGATAAGAAGACGTATCAACTAAAATAACCAAATCCAATCCAATGTCAGGAATATTGCTAATCTTTCACATAATTGAAATAGCGCGTAAAATAACGTTATTCAATTCAGTGAGGAATTCCCAGAATAAAAGATAATCTATGACAGACATACAAAAGAACAAATGAAAAGTTTTCATAATCATAATTATAGATAACACTTGCTAAAGTACCTGAATATTAGAAGAACGATCACAATAGAAGATATCAAGCCACTCACTCAATAAGATATAAATACCTGCCTTCAATTAGAATAATTTTTACTTTAACTAAAACTGAAATAAAGATCAGTCTCAAAAAGTACCCAAACTGTTTCTTGATCTTTGTTTTTACCTTTTCCTTTATTATTTAAACCATTATACAACAAGGATGTCTATCGTTTGACACGAGAATAGAATTTAACAAGCGAGGATCGAGACAGGGTCGATGTCCTGTGAGATTACCAAGCAAGTCTTTCTTAGGTGCCAATGTTAAAGGAGAATTCCAATCCGAATTAGGTGATGCACGTTCAATAACTTCATCCTTTAACCAAGTGTCAATACATTCACGCATGATTGGTAGTAATTTAAAAGGAGTACGATATGGTGCACGGTAAGCGGTTTTTCCTTTAACAGTATCTAAACGTATAACTGACTCGGGTACAGTACAGAATGAATTCTTTGGTATTAAGGCATTTTGATCAACAAATGGTTTAATAGCATTATGGAAATGAGCTTGTTGCTCAAGTGTACCGAAAGGAGCTTTGTTAGGTTCAGGTGTGTCATCCGTAATCTCTTTGTCAATAACTGGTGCAAGATTAGGATGTCTGATAGCTAAGTTGGTAACAAGAATGTTCAACTTGTGCATTAGGTCTAATCCTATTACAACTTCAGTATCCAAGGAAAGAGGAAGGACTTCAAAAGAATGGGATGTATGAATAAGATTTTTATCATTATCACCGTAAATAACACTTAATGGAAATTTGGTTGTACCGAAACGTTTACTAACATTATCACTTGTAGCAAGTATAACGGAACCAGATACATTTCTATCAACTGCAATATTATATTTATTAACAAATTTTGTGTCTATCGAGCTAAAAGAAGAACCACTATCAACCAGGGCCATAGTGTTCACGTTCTCTATAGTGATAGGTACAATTAAAGAATGGTTAGTATTTTTAAATACTTCATTCTGTTTTGTTAATTTCTTACAGTCATAGCTAACTGGATAACCCTCGTCATCCACGTCCATCAAGTTGCTATCACCACTAGACACCTTGGAGGACGCCTGTTGTGGTCTAGCTTGAGGAGTGACGGTGAGGTTGGGCTTGTTACCATTGGAATTTGCAGTATCCAAGCGAACAGAACGGATGGCCTTAGTTGGACCATGATAAGGCTTGTCACGAGGACAGCGAGCAGCGTGTTCTTTGGACCAAGGGACATTACCCAAACATCGATAACAGTTCTTGGCAACAGACACAAATGATAAAGATCTATTAGATGCAGCAGAAGGAGTGATCACCGAGGAAGAGTTTTGCTTCAGCAAATCCTTGTACTTGTTGCATCTTTCAGTGGGATGATTGGCAATACCATGGATAGCGCAGCGGAACTTGTTCTTCATACTACCCATAGACACTCTTTTACCATTGCCAAGTTGGTTGTTTGAGGTTTCCAAGTTGTTTGGATTGTACTTCGATGCTTCTGTTCCCTTAGAAAGGAGAGGCGAGGAGGAAATTTTTAACCCAGATTCTTGACGGTTAGATGAGCCACTTTCTGAACAAAGGTTTGATGACAGGACCATTCGTGCTTTGGCAGCAACTTTTGTCACGGAGTCTTGTTGATCTCGACCAAGGTTTAGCAAGGAACGAGAGACCTCCTGACGTAAAAAGCCTGGTAAAGCACGCTTGTAAATGGAAGCGGTCCTGATGTCATCATCCCATTTGGCAGCCCTTCGAATACGTTGAAATCGATCTGTAAAGGCTTCAATGGACTCGGTTGGAAGCATTTTAAGTGACAGGAGCTGGTCCATGTATTCCAATTCTTGAGCTACGTCTTGTGCAGCATAGGTCTTGACAATGATCTTTCTTACTTCAGACCAAGTCAAACTACGCCCTTTTAGAACCTCGTTAAACCATGAACGTTGATCTCGGTTCATCTTGATTGGGACCAGGCGAGACCAACTCGAATCAACAGATAGACCATTTGACTCAATGATTAGGGAGAAGGTGTCAAGTAAGTCTTCTACGGAGTCATGTACATCGGCATCTTTTCTCCAGACATTACCCCTCCATTGCCAGACAGGAAGATCAGGTGGGATAATATGAGCCGACCGAGTGTTAAAAGCAGTATTTGAGAAGCCAGGACTGAAAACAGCATTACCTACGGGTGTAGGAGGAGTAATACAGAAAGCTTGAGCATCATCTAAGAACTGGATGCAGTTCTTTATATTAACTGCCTGTTCTTGGAGCTTGGTTAGCTCTTCTTGAGGAGCTCCAGTTACCACAGCACGAGCGATCTGTTGTCTAAGGTCTGTCAATGTAACCCTCAGACCCATAACAGCATCGATAGATGGATCTTCTTTTAATTCAAAACCATTTGAAGTGGTAGAAGCAGCTTCTTCAACGATAGCCATTTCTATGTCTTCACTGACCCTGGATGTCTCTTCTTCTTGTTGATTAAGGTTGCCTTTCTTATTAAGGGAGGAAACTTGAGTGGATTGATCGTTGTCAGCCATATTTTGTAATTTTAAACAAAAGTTCAGAATTCGTTAAAAAAAATGAAGTGTTTTTAAGTATTTAAAATATGAAAAAGAAGAATTAACGAGACCGAACAATAGTTCTAAAGTCGAATTACTTTTATTAAAGAAAGATTCCAAGGCTATTTATATTAGTTTGAGCAAGACCTGAGATTAAATGACAAGAGATAGTTACGACCGATATGATTTGACATGTATAAGAAAAATTTTATAAACTGATGTAAATAATCAACTGTTGAGATGAAAGTGAAACTTGGCTGTTCAGGGCAGTTGGTAATTATCAGGATCTATTCTTATTCAAACTCATTTGTGAAGATTTAGCTTAGAATGATAAGACTGTTATCTTATTGACATGTCAAAACATGACAGAAACGAAAAATGAACGTACCGATTACATGACTCCTCCTGAAGAAGAGAGAGACGCTATACTTAGAGAAACACATTCCTTTGGACATTACGGATACCAAGCAATAGTCAGAGACATTCATAGTCGAGGCATGCATTGGACTAATATTTATGATGAAGCAAAGAGTATTGTGAGTTCCTGTACCGAATGTCAGAAACATAACATTAGCAAGAGAGGCTACCACCCTTTGACTAACGTTATGGCTAATAGACCGTTTGATCACATAGCTATTGATCTTGCAGGACCACTTCCAGTGACGGATGAGGGTTACTTGTTCTTATTAGTTGTCACAGACATTTGTACAAAATATGTTGTAATCAGGGCCCTAAAAAACAAACAATCAGATACCATTGCAAAACAGCTAATTAGTATCTTTGGAGATTATGGATTTCCACGAATCATCCAAAGTGACAATGGAACTGAATTCAGAAATGCTTTAATGACAAGTATATCAAAAAACCTTGGAATAGATCGTAGATACTCTACTGCGTATCATCCACAAGGTAATGGAAGTGCTGAAGCTAGTGTGAAAATTGCATTAAATACATTGAGAAAGATGGTACAATCCAATAGTAGAGATTGGGATCATTATCTTCCAATTGTGCAACTCTGTATGAACAGATACATAAAAAATAAATCACTAAGCTCTCCATTCTCACTCATGTATGCTCGCAGAGTAAACTTACCTGACGACTATACAAACAAAGAAAAGTATCCACTCCCTAAAGATGTAATGACCATCAAAGAGCTTGAAGAACGAGTCAATTACATGGAAAATGTTATATTTCCTGCCATAAATGAAAGAACCCAAAAGATTAATGAGGAGTACAGTAAGAGATACAATGATAAAAATATACTTGTAAATATCCCCAATGGAACACATGTAATGGTTAGACTAAATAGTAGAAGTGGGAAACTTGCACCACTATACGAAGGACCTTATACAGTGGTTCGAAAGAACAAAGGAGGATCATATGAACTGAAAGATGAGCAGAATGAATTATTACATCGTAACTACACGCCATCTGAATTAAAAGTTGTCAACATGGATGAGTCAAATATCGAAAATGAATATTATGAAGTTGAAGACATTCGTGACCATCGCGGACCAATCGGTCATCGAGAGTTTTTAGTTAAATGGGCTGGTTATGGCGAACGTGCTAACACATGGCAAAAGGCCGGTGATTTCACAGACCTAACTATCATACAGAAATATTGGGATAAACAAGACGAACTGAAAAAGTTGGAACATGAGAGAGCTGAACACATTGTGAATAAAGCATCATCCAATTCCAAATACAATGAGTCCAATAGAAATTCCACACCTAAAGTGAGTGCTGAGAAAAAAGTACACTCTGTTGAGACAAAGAAAAGAACTCTTCCTACAAAGCTTAGTAGAGAAGAAAGATTGTTAAAGAGAAGGCTTAACAAGGAGAAAAAATAATAATATATAAAAAAAAAAAAATCACGGACAAAGATAGTCACGGTAAATTACCCCACAATTTAGCATGAAAATGATCTACCAAATTGATTAGACATTTCATAACGCATACCTATTCACTCTTATGCCGAATCAACAAGGTGCTGTTGAATCTGGTGGAGGATAATGTTAAGGATACATAAGATTATAGTCACTTTATTTTAGTAAAAGGAATCTCATATGATCCTAAATAATATGTTGACATAGCTTTGGAATCATTTATAACATTATTCCCAGCACAGATCAATAAAAGACCTTGATTAGGTTTTTATATTAAGCTTTATTCATATTAACTTCACACAGTCAAATGTATGGCGTGGTTGTAATATAGTTTATTGATGATATGAGCATGTTGAATAAGGAATGACAATTACTTACCGGATCATCATTAAGTCACGCAAACATTTATCCTAACTGAGATATTATTATTAGCCATAATATCCAATCACGGAACTAGAGGATTTTATATTCATCCGTACCGTCTCCTAAATAGTCCTACATCCAGAGTTATCTGAAACCATCCCAATAGCATAATTGACAATGCAAGCTAGGAACAGGCTAAACTAATAATTAGAAATAGTAATCATCTATTCTGTCGAATTGATCATAAATCTGTCCTAATTCTTTATCCGTATCATGTCTATAAATACTCTCACTTTTTACATGTAGAATTTATCCTATTCAATCTTAGTTATCTTAACTTAATAAAGAGATACCAAGTTCTAACAGTATTTCTTTATCTTTGTTGTTATACTACTTTTACCTAAAACCCCCCTATCCTAAACAAGGGCTACTACCAGATAGGCGCATGTTTTCTGTGAGCTTGAGCTTTTTTAGATTTGACCAAATTTCTATTAATTTTGCTAATGAAGCTTCGACTATATGATGGCGTTGACCATTCTTGACAACAGGTCCAATTTGGGCAAAGTCGCCTCCCAAGACAACAGGGATACCACTGTCATGTTTTGACATGTCAATAAGATAACAGTCTTATCAATCTAAGCTACAGTGACCCACAAAATTATCCCAATGTTTCGTGATTTTCTCTTCTAGAGCTTGTAGAACCATAGTTATTAAGCTACTGTACACCTTGTTATACATCATTCAATAGCCAATGTCATGTAGAAGCAAAAGTCGTGACGCAAATTCAGATTAAAACAGCGCCAGCGGAGATAGAGGAGCTAAACAACAAGCGGTGCATTGGGACAATTTTGTGGCACTTTTGAAAAAAAACGAAAAGCGATGAAATATCGACCTACAAGCTGTACAGATGTACCAAACTGTTTACAAATGCACATCGTATGACTCTAAGTTGATCTTTACTCATTGCTGAATTTTTAATCTCCTACTGATTTATTACTCGCCCATTATATCTCAACATGAAACAAGTCTCTCAAGATACAGTTGTTCGAGCAATTTCGTTACTTAAACAAGGTAAGTCGATTCGGGAAGTGGAAGGTGTTACTGTTTTAAGTAAGAGTACGGTTGGGAGACTCCGAAAAACCCATTGCTTTGGACTTCATAAGCCAAAATGTGGCCGACGCAAGATTCTATCTGCTGCTGATGAGCGTTATTGTGTGCGCCAGGTGACCAAAAACCGCATGTCTAGTGCAACAAAGGTGGCTAAGGAGCTAGAAAAAGACACCGGAAGAAAAGTAAGTGCCGAAACCGTGTGCAGAACCCTTCGCAAGGCCGGCCTTGGTGCGATTGAGAAGCCAAAGAAGCCTTTGCTTAGTGCTAAAAACATCCGGAAGAGGCTTTCTTGGTGTATGTCTCACAAGGATTGGACAATAGATGATTGGAAACGTGTTGTTTGGTCGGATGAGACAAAAGTCAACATATTGAACTCGGATGGACGGACCTGGACTTGGATTCGATCCGGAGAAAGCCTGAAATCGTATCATGTGAAGATGACTGTAAAACACGGTGGAGTGCCATTACTTATGCTGGGGTTGGTTGGATGTGTAAAATCAATGGTAACATGAATAGAACATTGTACAAAAAGATTTTGGAGGATGAACTGGAGCGTACAATTGAGTATGGAAACAATAAGCTAGGGCTAGAAAGACATCAGGTGATCTTCCAGCATG